>NW_027666974.1:0-2000 GCF_963457725.1 Sprattus sprattus | reverse complement strand
GCAAAGAGATAGAATGTATGTTTAACGCAGCTTATAAGGGAAAAGGTGCGTCACGGTTTTAACACCTTGTTTGCAGCCAATGGTGTCTCATTGAAATTCAGATAACAGAGTTTAGGTGATAAGGGAATTGTGGGTAATGAAGTCTTTGGTTGGACTCCACCTACAACACACACACACACACACACACACACACACACACACACACACACACAAACAGTCTCATCCATCCTTTGGTGTCTTACTGCCTCTCTCTTCTCCTCCCTTCTGCCTCTTTCATTCACACCATCCATAAATCTCTGCCCCCTCTGTCTCTCTCCCTCATTGCTCTCTATCTCTCTCTCTCTCCATCTCTCCCTCATCTCTCGCTATATATCTCTTTCTCCCTCTCCCTCAATGTTCTTTCCCTCATCTCTCTTCCTTTCTGTCTCCTTGAACCAAATCTGGTTTTAGAGGAAACTTTGTTTCCTGTTTCCATCCTGCAGGTTATGTTGTTATAGTGTCTCCCTCCTTTTGCCCTCTCCATCATTCTCTCTCTCTCTCTCTCCATCATTCTCTCTCTCTCTCTCTCTCTCTCTCCTTTTGCCCTCTCCATCATTCTCGCTCTCTCTCGCTCTCTCTCCATCATTCTCTCTCTCTATCTCTCTCTCTCTCTGTCTCTCTCTCTCTTCTGCCTTTCTCTGTCAATTGGTTTTTCACACTCTTGTCCTCTTCCCTTGTTTCTCATGACTGAGTCTCTCTCTCTCTCTCTCTCTCTCTCTCTCTCTCTCGCTCTCTCTCTCTCTCGCTCCCTCTGTGAACACTCGGGGTAAAATTGATGGCATGTCACTCGGTAAGGGATTCCAAAGGGCTGCCATCTCCAATAAAAAATCAATACGTTAGTTCCACCGGAATATTCCGGAAAGCAGAAGAGGTTTCCATGACAACCTGTCCCTGTGCAGTTTTCGAGGCCGGTGTTAGCAGGTCCCTAACTCAATTTCCTGAAGAGAGGAGAGGAGGAGAGAGGAGAGGAGAGGGGAGGAGAAGAAAAGAGGAGAAGTCTTAAACCAGTTTGGATTATTGCAGAGAAATACACTGCCCTACAAAGCCAAAGAGCAGTAAGTGCAAAAACCCCAAACTGAGAAAAACAGCTTTTTGTGATTTTTTTTACACCAAGTAAAAGTTTTAAATTATATTTAACAACAAAATGTATAATTAGATAGATTAAAGTGAGGTGAACACCACCCTTTAAGTTTTTTTTTACATTTTTGCAAAATCTGGTAATTTTATAGGCTATACTGCGTTTTGCCTTTGTATTACTGCTTAAAATTACACACGCATACATTAAGGTATTGCATGTAGAAGCAGGGCAAACTGCAGTAAAGACATATACTGCAATTGGCTTGGTTTTACTCTACTTCTACTTTTCTATACACACTGCAAATTTAAATTGCAAATATTTACATGAAACAGTTTATTGATCAACATAAAATTTTCACAGATTGAAGAGCTGACCCTGCACTTTCAATTTCTGCAAAAAAAAAATTTTGGAAAAAATGCACATACTGCTCTTTGCCTTTGTAGGGCAGTACAGTTGGAGACCACTTAGGCATCTGTGTGAAGTGGGATGCCATCCTAGTACATGTCTGTGTGTGTGTGTGTGTTTGTGTGTGTGTGTGTGTGTGTGTGCGTGTGTGTGAGGCGGCTCAGTCACTCGAGTCAGGAGAAGAGATGCATGGTGCACAATCACAATAAAAAAAGGTAAATCTAGAGAAATAAACTCACATTGCCTGAGGTGTGTGTGTGTGTGTGTGTGTGTGCTGTGTGTGTGTGTGTGTGTGTGTGTGTGTGTGTGGGTGTGTGTGTGTGTGTGTGAGTGTGTGTGTCTGGTCAGTGTGAATAAAGAGGTCTGGTCAGTGTGAATAAAGAGGGTGTGGTCAGTGTGAATAAAGAGGGGGCTGGTCAGTGCCGGATTAAGTCTCAGCTGGCTCTAAGGCACATTTATAAATGTTATAGAATGACCT
>NW_027666975.1:20000-25839 GCF_963457725.1 Sprattus sprattus | reverse complement strand
AGAGAAGAGAGAGAGCCAGACTGAAGTCAGAGGCAGAGTTGAGAGTAAAGGATAGAGGAGAAGAAAGAGAAAGAGGGTGAATGAGAAAAGAAAGAGAAAGAGGGTGAATGAGAAAAGAAAGAGAAAGAGGGTGAATGAGAAAAGAGAGAGAAAGAGGGTGAATGAGAAAAGAAAGAGAAAGAGGGTGAATGAGAAAAGAGAGGTAGCAAAGAGATGAAGAAAGAGAGACAGAGAGAAAAATGAATAGATGGACAAAGAGAGAAATTGCTGTTCAAAGGAGAGACTGAGCCAAAGGAGAACAGAGAGAAGGGTAAACACACACACACACACACACACACACACACACACACACACACACACACACACACACACACACACACACACAGCCAGAGGAGAACAGAGAGAAGGGTAAACACACACACACACACACACACACACACACACACAGCCAGAGGAGAACAGAGAGAAGGGAAAACACACACGCGGAAATGAAATAAAACGAAAGTGAAAAGGCGGATGCAGAGTGAATGAAGAAGAGAGAGCAAGTGAGCAGTGAAAGAGAGAGAGAGAGAGAGAGAGAGAGAGAGAGAGAGAGAGAGAGAGAGAGAGAGAGAGAGAGAGAGTGGCATCATTCCTCCAGGCTGGGAGGTTTGCCCATCTCTGCTCCGCTTGGCTCTGCTCTGCGCTGCTGTGCTCCAGTGTTGTGTGCTGTGGTGTGTGTGTGTGTGTGTGTGTGTGTGTGTGTGTGTGTCTGTGTGTGTGTGTGTGTGTCTGTGTGTGTGTGTGTGTGTGTGTGTGTGTGTGTGTGTGTGTGTGTGTCTGTGTGTGTGTGTGTGTGTGTGTGTGTGTGTGTGTGTGTGTGTGTGTGTGTGTGTGTGTGTGTGTGTGTGTGCTGTGGTGTGTTCCAGCCAGTTGATTGGCAGGTCTGAGCCAGGAACATCAGGATGAAAGAGTTCATTCCCTGCTGGGCTTATTATTATACGTACCTTGGACCAACACATACACACACACACACACACACACACACACACACACACACACACACACAAGCACCACAGCATCACACCACACACACCAACACACACACACACACACACACACACACAACCACCACAGCATCACGCCACACACCCACCAATACACACACACACACACACACACACACACACACACACACCAATGCACACACACGGCGCACAAACAAATAGACACATGCACGTACACACCTACCCACAATCACATAGACACACACACCCACAAACACATAGAAACTCAAACACAAACACATAGACACATTCACACACACACACACACACACACACACACACACACACGCACGCACAAACACAACAAGCCTCATCCCTGCAATTAGTGGCTCGGTCGAAGTGGTGTGTGAGAGCCGGTTTCACGGTTGTCCGAGGGAAGACGCAGAGATTGACGGATTGATATGCACACCTCGCACTGCCTGGTGTGTGTGTGTGTGTGTGTGTGTGTGTGTGTGTGTGTGTGTGTGTGTGTGTGTGTGTGCACCCCCAAAGACATGGACCCAGCCCCCATGGGTAAGTAACCTCCAGAAGGTTAATGGTTGCATGACTCTGTGGAGGTCTTCAGCAGACACACACACACACACACACACACACACACACACACACACACACACACACACTTCCTTTCATGAATATTCCAGTAGCATCCCAGTAGCTTTTTTTTTGTTATTCATCATTGTGTTGTTTTTTCCCAACTTGATCGTCCCTATTACACACACACACTCACACACACACTCACACACACACACACTCACACACACACATACACACACACTCACACACTCAAACACACACACACTCACACGCACTCACACACACACACTCACACTCACACTCACACACACACACACTCACACTCACACTCACACACACTCACACTCACACACACAGACACACACACACACACACGAACGCACACCCATGCAAGAACTAATGCATATGTATGCCTGCACCTAACTCTATTACTACGGCGCGCAGACAGGCACGCAGCCTCACACGCCCCCTCATAAACACCTCGTTTGTACACGGTTAGTTGTTCTACGACAGACATGACTTCACACACACACACACACACACACACACACACACACACACACTCACACTCACACACATTCACAAACACACACACACACTCACACACACCTCGTTTGTACACGGTTAGTTTTTCTACGGCAGACATGACTTCACACACACACTCACACACACACTCACACACACACACACACACACTCACACACACTCACAAACACACACACAAACTCACACACACACACACACACACTCAAAAAGACATGACACACACACACCTCCTGACAACACAACACGTCTGGAGCCAACTGCAGATGCAACCTGCGATATGTGAAACACACCTACGCGCACTCAGACACACACATTGGGTATGTACACACCTAGGCACACACACACACACACATGTGATTTGTACACACCTGCACACACACACACACAAACACACACACACACACATTGGGTATGTACGCACCTACGCACACACACACACATTGGGTATGTACGCACCTACGCACACACAAAAACATTGGGTATGTACACACCTAGGCACACAAACACACACACACACATGTGATTTGTACACACCTGCACACACACACACACAAACACACACACACATGGGGTATGTACGCACCTACGCACACACACACACACACACACACATTGGGTATTCTGTCCTGGACTTGACCTCACACCGTCGGGCCATGAGAGATGATGAGTGTACAAGTAAGAGTAACGGCTCGTAGCGTTTTGGTGCCGGCAGTGTGGCTCATGCCGGTGGGGAGGGGAGGGGAGGTTTATGTACCGCACAGCTCTGGGTCCACCGGCCACCAGTACTCTCACCACCGAAACTCTGACCCTCGATGGAGAAGAGAGGGATGGAGAAGAGAGGGATGTAGGAGGAGTGGATGGAGAAGAGAGGGATGGATGAAGAGAGGGATGAAGGAGGAGTGGATGGAGAAGAGAAGGATGAAGAAGTGAGGGATGAAGAAGAGAGGGATGGAGAAGAGAGGGATGTAGGAGGAGTGGATGGAGAAGAGAAGGATGGAGAAGAGAGGGATGAAGGAGGAGTGGATGAAGAAGAGAGGGATGGAGAAGAGAGGGATGAAGGAGGAGTGGATGAAGAAGAGAGGGATGAAGAAGTGAGGGATGAAGGAGGAGTGGATGAAGAAGAGAAGGATGAAGAAGAGAGGGATGAAGGAGGAGTGGATGAAGAAGAGAGGGATGGATGAAGAGAGGGATGAAGGCGGAGTGGATGGAGAAGAGAAGGATGAAGAAGAGAGGGATGAAGGAGGAGTGGATGGAGAAGAGAGGGATGGAGAAGAGAGGGATGGAGAAGAGAGGGATGAAGGAGGAGTGGATGAAGAAGAGAGGGATGGAGAAGAGAGGGATGAAGGAGGAGTGGATGAAGAAGAGAGGGATGGAGAAGAGAGGGATGAAGGCGGAGTGGATGGAGAAGAGAGGGATGGAGAGGAGAGGGATGAAGGAGGAGTGGATGAAGAAGAGAGGGATGGAGAAGAGAGGGATGAAGGAGGAGTGGATGGAGGAGAGAAGGATGAAGAAGAGAGGGATGAAGGAGGAGTGGATGGAGGAGAGAGGGATGGATGAAGAGAGGGATGAAGGAGGAGTGGATGGAGAAGAGAAGGATGAAGAAGAGAGGGATGAAGGAGGAGTGGATGAAGAAGAGAGGGATGGATGAAGAGAGGGATGAAGGAGGAGTGGATGGAGGAGAGAGGGATGAAGGAGGAGTGGATGGAGAAGAGAGGGATGAAGAAGAGAGGGATGAAGGAGGAGTGGATGGAGAAGAGAGGGATGAAGGAGGAGTGGATGGAGGAGAGAGGGATGGAGAAGAGAGGGATGAAGGAGGAGTGGATGGAGAAGAGAGGGATGGAGAAGAGAGGGATGAAGGAGGAGTGGATGGAGAAGAGAAGGATGGAGAAGAGAGGGATGTAGGAGGAGTGGATGGAGAAGAGAGGGATGAAGGAGGAGTGGATGGAGGAGAGAGGGATGAAGGAGGAGTGGATGGAGAAGAGAGGGATGAAGAAGAGAGGGATGAAGGAGGAGTGGATGAAGAAGAGAGGGATGAAGGAGGAGTGGATGAAGAAGAGAGGGATGGAGAAGAGAGGGATGAAGGAGGAGTGGATGAAGAAGAGAGGGATGGAGAAGAGAGGGATGAAGGAGGAGTGGATGGAGGAGAGAAGGATGAAGAAGAGAGGGATGAAGGAGGAGTGGATGGAGAGGAGAAGGATGAAGAAGGCAGCTTTGCTCCTTTACCTTTCCTAGTCTTACACTCAGCCTTAGGCCTCAGTTTAGCTGAGCAAGACCAGGCTGTAGTGAAATGGTACCATGTGATCAGAGCTTTGGTCCCTGTACAAAATGTACCCGTAGATTCCTATACAGAGCCATGGCTGACTCCTTTCAGCACTCAGCTGCTGTCAGGGAACCCAGGAATGAATGTTGTGACCTGGCAACAAGGTCTGGTCAATCTCAAATGAGCACATTACATTTCAATCAGTCCTCCGGTAGATCCATTATAAAATACTTTAAAAATCTTTCATTACTGATAAGTGGATCGGTGGTTCACAACCCCTCCCACCTATTCGGAGGTTGCGACATGGAGATTGCTCTTCTTTCAACCCGCACATATTTCATGATTCCCGCCCAACTGCCATTTCTCCTCCATGGCAGTTGCTTTACCATAAGATAGCGCGCGCTTCCCGCTCAGGTGATCCTTCATTCAAATGATCCGTTCATCTCGAGGCACTTAAGCGCTCCGCCAGTCATGAGACGCCTATTAATCATTCGTAAGTGTGCAGTCATTAGCGGGATTATTTTCATCGATGTCACATCTGAGCCCGTGTGTGTGTGTGTGTGTGTGTGTGTGTGTGTGTGGAGGCAGAGAGGAAATCTGTTCTGCGGTAATGACTTGTTGGACTCGATGCAGAACAGTGCGTATAACATCTTTACGACACGCCGCTCTAAAGTATTTTATGAATAATCGTTAATGTATTGCAAAATTCAGGAGCCTAATAGTGTTTATGATGACATAATGTGCCCTGAATAAAAAGAACAGCCAAGAAGTGGGCAGGGGAGGAGGTAAACTAAAAATAAAACCAGTTATTTTGCAATTAAGTAGGTCTGTTCTATTTCAATAGTTTTCAGTAGTATTCTTAAGAGGGAACTAGGGCTATTTCCTTGACACGTTCTCGTTTAAGGTTTGCAGCCAGTACTGGCTTGTCGCGTCTCGCGTTGCGTTTGTGTGTGTGTGTGTGCGCTAGTGTGTGTGAGAGAGAGAGAGAGAGAGAGAGAGAGAGAGAGAGAAATGGGGGGAGCAGCTGCGCGAACCAGATGAGCTAAAGAGAGTGGGAGGAGGGAGTGTGTTGAGAGCGAGAGAGAGAGAGAGAGAGAGTGAGACGCATCGTGAGATACGGCGCAGGACTCTCACCTCCGTCCGTCATCCGAGCATCCTGTCGCGAGCGACACCGCTAGAAGAGCTCCGTTTCCCTGAGCCGTTACCCTGCGCGCGCGGGGAGCGAAACGAGCGCAGGCTGGATTATCACCCTTTCCCGCACGAGCTGCGAGACCGAGACGATGGAAAACTAAAAAAAGTGTGAAAATTCTTCTCTCGGTTTTTTCTTATTTTGCGGTGGTTTGAGGAAAAACCGTAAAGGCTAAACTGTCATATCATTTCAGTATTTTGAACTTCTTTTTATATCCAGGACTACGGCGCCTCCTTCCTTCGCTGCCTTTGACAGGTTTATTTC
>NW_027666975.1:5000-7500 GCF_963457725.1 Sprattus sprattus | reverse complement strand
GAGAGAGAGGAGGGAGGGAGAGAGGAGTGAGAGAGAGAAAAGGAGGGAGAGAGAGAAGGAGATAGAGAGAGAGAGAGAGAGAGAGAGAGAGAGAGAAGGAGGGAGAGAGAGAAGGAGTGAGAGAGAGAGGAGGGAGGGAGAGAGGAGTGAGAGAGAGAAGGAGGGAGAGAGAGAAGGAGTGAGAGAGAGAGGAGGGAGGGAGAGAGGAGTGAGAGAGAGAGAGAAGGAGGGAGAGAGAGAGAAGGAGTGAGAGAGAGAGGAGGGAGGGAGAGAGAAAAGGAGGGAGAGAGAGAAGGAGATAGAGAGAGAGAGAGAGAGAGAGAAGGAGGTAGAGAGAGAAGGAGGGAGAGAGAGAAGGAGTGAGAGAGAGAGGAGGGAGGGAGAGAGGAGTGAGAGAGAGAAAAGGAGGGAGAGAGAGAAGGAGATAGAGAGAGAGAGAGAGAGAGAGAGAGAGAGAAGGAGGGAGAGAGAGAAGGAGGAAGAAAAAGAGACAGAGAAAGAGACAAGGAGGAAGAAAGATAGAGAGAGAGCGGGAGGATGAGAGGAGAGAGAGCGGGAGAGACATTAGGAGAGAAGAGAAGGAAGGAGAGGGAGAGAGAGAGAGAGAGAGAGAGAGAGAGAGAGAGGGTGGGAGAGAGAGATGAGGAGAAAGAGGAAGAGAGAGATAAGAGGGAGGTGAGGAGGAGAGAGAACATATTTCCCTCACTCTGTTTCTCTCTCTCTCCCTGTCTCTCTCTGTCTCTATCCGTCCTTCAATTCAAATTAACTTTTCGGCATGACAAAGACTCACTGTGCTTTTACCAAAGCATTTATAACTTGCACAGATAGTTGCTATCTATAATAAAAAAACATATGTACTGTCCCCCCAGGTGTGTGTGTGTGTGTGTGTGTGAGAGAGAGAGTGTGTGTGTGTGAAGTTTCTTCAAGTGCTTCACTGATGAAATGTCTGTCTTTTTCTATGGCATGGATGTTCATATTTTACAGGGTACTATCTTGTTCCTCGCCTAATTGTGTTCGTAGGAACAGATTGTGAAAGTGTTGTGTGTTGTGTGTGTGTGTGTGTGTGTGTGTGTGTGTGTGTGTGTGTGTGTGTGTGTGTGTGTGTGTGTGTGTGTGTGTGTGATTGTGAAAGCCTGGCACATTATTCTAAGTTTGGGAAAGGATTGGTTCAGAATGTCTTTAAAGTCGGCAGCATTCACTAAAAAAGAGAAACTCTGTTCTATCACTCCTTGGCTGTAGAGAGTACACAGCCATTTATCTCTCTCTCCACCCATCCTTCTCTCTCTCTCTCTCCAGTCATCCTTCTCTTTCTCTACCATCCTTCTCTCTCTCCATCCCTTTCTCTCTCTCTCTCTACCATCCTTCTCTCTATCTTCCCCCTTCTCTCTCTCTCCAGTTATCCTTCTCTTTCTCTCCATCCTTCTCTCTCTTTCTCTACCATCCTTCTCTCTCTCCATCCCCTTTCTCTCTTTCTCTCTACCATCCTTCTCTCTATCTTTACCATCCTTCTCTCTCCAGTCATCCCTCTCTTTCTCGGCCATCCTTCTCTCTCTTTCTCTACCATCTTTCTCTCTCTCCATCCCCTTTCTCTCTTTCTCTCTACCATCCTTCTCTCTATCTTTACCATCCTTCTCTCTATTCCATCCCTCTTTCTCTCTACCATCCTTCTCTCTATCTTTACCATCCTCCTCTCTCTTCCATCCCTCTTTCTCTCTATCATCCTTCTCTTTCTTTACCCATCCTTCTCTCTGTCTATCCATCCTTCTCCTCTCTATCCATCCTTCTCTCCTTCTCTATTTTTCTTTCTTTCCTGTTTCGCTTTTTCTCTCTTCTCAATTCAATTCAATTATATTCTAATGGCTTTATTGGCATGACGGTCTCTATCCCCCCTTCTCTATCTCTCTATTGTTGTGTGTGTGTGTGTGTGTGTGTGTGTGTGTGTGTGTGTGTGTGTGTGTGTGTGTGTGTGTGTGTGTGTGTGTGTGTGTGTGTGTGTGTGTTGTTGTGTGTCCACTAGTGGAGATGAGCTGACCATTTATCTCTCGCAGGCCATCCTGTTAACAGATCAATGACAATCAGATTATATCGACACCCACCTTCTTAGTGTGTGTGTGTGTGTGTGTGTGTGTGTCAGCTGTAATTAAGGACAGGTGACGAATGTGTGTGTGTGTGTGTGTGTCTGGTGTGTGTGTGTGTTTGTGTGTGTGTGTGTATGTGTGTGTGTGTGTGTGTGTGTGTGTGTGTGACAGCTGTAATTAAGGACAGGTGACGAGTGTGTGTGTGTGTGTGTGTGTGTGTGTGTGTGTGTGTGTGTGTGTGTGTGTGTGTGTGTGACAGCTGTAATTAAGGACAGGTGACAAGTCTTTCTCTGGAGGCCTATCATCCTCAATGGCCTTGAAGCGGGGAAGGCCATGCTGGATTGATGGCCTACGGAGGCAACTCCTGCCCTTTGGCACACACACACATACACACACACACACACACACACACACTCTCTATC
>NW_027666976.1:65000-69000 GCF_963457725.1 Sprattus sprattus | reverse complement strand
TCTAAGAGTTCATTTACTCAAACCCAAAATACTGTGCCAGTTAGGCAAGCCAGTAGTCAGGCTAGCGGCCATGCCAGCAGTCACACAAACACTACAAGCGGGCAGCCTAGCCCAATGTCTGCTCCATCAATGAAGCAGCCACCATCACATGATCTCTCTGATATTCTTAGGAGGCAAAATGAGCTGACCAACATCCTTGTGAAACAGCAAGTGCTCTCTACTTTACCACAAGGGGGCATTACACCTTTTGATGGAGACATCCTCCAGTACAAATCGTTCATTCATTCTTTTGAACACATGATTGAGAGAAAAACAGACAACAACCAAGACAAATTACAGTTTTTAAGTCAATACACAAAAGGAACAGCATTGGAGCTTGTGAAAAGTTGTCAACATATGGACGCAGACAGAGGATACCCAAAAGCAAAACAACTACTAAAAGAAAACTTCGGAAATGACTACAGAATTTCCTGTGCATACATGGAGAAGGTATTCAACTGGCCAGCCATCAAACCTGAGGACACAAAGGCATTGCGTGAGTATGCATTATTCCTTAGAACTTGTTGTACTGCTATGGAAGAAATTGACTACATGACTGAATTGGATACCATCTCTAATATGAGGAATGTTGTATTGAAACTCCCATATAAGTTAAGAGAGAAGTGGCGTGCAAAGGCATGTGATCTGCAAAGCAAAGGCAGAGTCAAAATGGAAAATGTAGTCTCTTATGTTGAAGGTCAAGCAAAGATCATGTCAGATCCTGTATTTGGCAACATACAGGACTCAAGTCATACCCAAACAAAGTCCAAATCAGTGTTGAAACCCAAAGGAAGCTTTGCAACTAATGTGAATGTGAAACCAAATCAAACACAGAAAGGCCCAAATAGCCTATGCCTGTTCTGTAAAGGTGACCATGAACTGAAGTCATGTGATGAATTGGAGAAAAAAGTGCACAAAGATAAGATCACATTTCTAAGACAAAATGGTGTCTGTTTTGGATGTTTAATGAAAGCAGGGCATATAAGCAAAGACTGCACAGGGCGTCTAAGCTGCTCTGTATGCAAGAAAAAACACCCAAGTGTGCTGCACATCAAGACAGATCAGACTTCAGCAAAGCCTACCATTAACAGTGGGCAGGTGTCACTCAGAGCTGGAGAGCATTCTGGGGCCGGTGATAGAGATGGCAGTAGAGAGTGCATGATGTCAATTGTTCCAGTGAAGGTGAAGCACTGCAAAGGAACTGAGGTGATAAATACTTACGCTTTTCTTGATCCTGGCAGCTCTTCAACCTTCTGTACAAAGAGTCTAGCCAACAAGCTGAACCTAACAGGGCGAAAAACTAACATCCTGCTCCGAACCATGTCTCAGGAAAAGTCAGTGAGCGCAGACATCATCACAGGCCTGGAGGTGTCTGCAATTGATAAGTCCCACTTCATCACGTTGCCAGATGTGTACAGTCAAAGCAGAATGCCAGTTGACACAAGTAACATTCCCAACAATGATGACCTATCTAAATATACTTACCTCAGTAAAGTGAGCATTCCCAAAATCGAAGCTGATGTAGAACTGCTGATTGGCAGCAATGTTCCGAAAGCGCTAGAGCCATGGGAAGTGGTAAACAGCCAAGCAGATGGTCCGTTTGCGGTCCGAACGAAACTTGGATGGTTCGTTAACGGTCCTCTTATTGACAGTGGCAGCTCCAGCACTCTTTCTGCTACTGTTAATAGGATATCTGTGGAAAAATTGAATGACACGTTAATACAACAATACAATCATGACTTTAATGAAAGCAAGGAAGACAAACCAGAAATGTCCGTTGAAGACAAAAAGTTCATCGAAATAATGGAAAAATCTGTCTGTCTCAGGAATGGACATTACACATTGGACTTACCTTTCAGGAAGAAAAAATTAGTTATGCCAAATAACCATCAGGTGGCAGAGCAGCGTCTTGCCAGTCTAAAGAGAAGGTTCCAAAGGAATGAAAAGTTTAAAACAGAATATACCAACTTTCTCACAGATGTCATCAACAAAGGACATGCTGAAGTTGTTCCACAAAATGAGCTGAAAAGATCTGATGGACGAATCTTTTACATCCCACATCATGGAGTCTACCACCCAAAGAAGGGCACCATTAGGGTTGTCTTTGATTGTGGTGCTAAATTCCGTGGTACGTCTCTGAATACAGAATTATTGCAAGGTCCTGACCTAACAAGCTCTCTGTTTGGTGTGCTCACTAGGTTTCGCCAAGAGCCTGCTGCTGTCATGACGGACATTCAGACAATGTTCCACCAGGTCCGAGTGTCAAAAGAGCACATTGACTACCTCAGATTCCTCTGGTGGCCCAATGGTGACACTAGTCAGCCTCCAGCTGAACACCGCATGTTAGTGCACCTCTTTGGTGCAGTGTCGTCACCAAGTTGTGCAAACTTTGCACTTAGGCAAACTGCTAAGGACAACAAGGCCATGTTCCATCCAAACATAATCAGCACAGTTGACAATAACTTTTATGTTGATGATTGCCTTAAGTCTCTCCCCTCTGAACAGGACGCAGTGCAGCTGGTGAAAAAACTAACACATCTCTGTCAAAAGGGAGGATTCCGACTGACTAAATGGATGAGCAACAGCCGGACCGTCCTGGGACACATCCCAAAAGAGGACAGAGCCTTTGAGGTCAGAAAACTGGACTTGGACAGAGATAAGTTACCAATTGAAAGAGCCTTGGGTCTGCTATGGAGTGTTGAAGATGACATGTTTAAATTCAACATCATTGTGAAGGACAAGCCTCACACACGTAGAAACATGCTATCCATTGTGAGCTCAATTTATGACCCACTGGGGTTTCTATGCCCTCTCACTCTACCTGCAAAGTTGTTGTTACAGGCTCTGTGCAGAAACAAGCATGACTGGGATGGCAGAATACCCCAAGCTGCATCTGATAAGTGGGGAAGATGGATTGAAGACTTGAGTGTGCTGGAGGGCTTTGAAGTGGCTCGCTGCGTGAAACCGCATGGATTCAAACCAGTCAGACAAGCTGAGCTACACCACTTCGCTGATGCCAGTGAGCATGGATACGGCACCGTGAGTTACATCAGAATGACTACTGACAGTGGTGACATACACGTCTCCTTCATGAATGGCAAAGCAAGAGTCGCGCCGATGAAACAGATGACCATCCCACGCCTGGAACTGGCAGCTGCAGTGCTGGCAGTTAAAGTGGACAAGATACTCAGGAGGGAGATGGAGTGGACACTGTCACAGTCAACCTTTTGGACTGATAGTCAGTCAGTTCTAAAGTACATAGCTAACGAGCAGGCAAGATTTCACACCTTTGTAGCAAATAGGATAGCTGTCATTAGGGACAACACAGATGTGTCACAATGGAGGCACATTAGAACAAAACTGAATCCAGCTGACAGGGCGTCAAGAGGAGTGAGTGCCAGCACATTTGTGAAGTCAAAGGAATGGATCCAGGGACCAGACTTTCTCTGGAAGATGGAAGAGGAATGGCCCCAAACCCCCATGGAACCCCTCTCACTCTCGGAAGATCATCCAGAGGTGAAAAGAAACACCACTGTGTTCAGTGTGATCACCAAGAAGGAAGAGGAAAACCCAACCGAGAAGCTACTGGAGCATTTCTCAAGTTGGCACAAATTGAAAAGAGCAGTAGCATGGTACCTAAAACTGAAAGACATACTTAGAGAAAAAAGGAATGTACAAACAAAAGATGTAAAGGCAAAAAAGCATACCTCTTCCCTCAGTCTGAGTGATCTGTGGAGAGCAGAAAAAGCCATCATTGTGTTTTGCCAGAGACAAAGATATCCAGGTGAGATGGCACAACTGGAAAAGACACCCACAGCTGGAAAAGCAGTAGGCAGGCAAAGCAACATCTACAAACTCGATCCAGTGCTTGACGATGGAGTTCTGCGAGTCGGAGGGAGACTAAGCAGATCAGCAATGCCAGAAGAAGCGAAGCGGCCGATGATTCTGCCAAAGGACTACC
>NW_027666976.1:55000-60000 GCF_963457725.1 Sprattus sprattus | reverse complement strand
AGCCCTCCAGCTGCTGTCTTCTGTCCCAGCGGGAGCTGGAGTTGCCCTTCCATACCCCCCCCCCCCCCCCCCCCCCCCCCCGGGAAAAATGTGCCCCTCCACCACCAGCTCCTCCCCAGGGCCACGGCCAGCTTGCCCTGCCCAGCTCCACTGCTCTCTACCTGGGGTAAGAGAGGGGCCTTTAGAGGGCTCTGGGTCTGGCATCACAGAGGCCTGGGGCCTGGGTATAATGATGTCCCTCCCTGGGCAGGTCTCTTCAGTGTTCTACTGAGTGACTGACCGGGGGGGGGGGGGGGCGGGGAGAGAGGGATGACTGAGCGGAAGGAGAGAAAAGAGAGGAGTCAAAGGAAAAAGGAGAAAGGAAAGCAGGGCTTACTCATAGAGACTTGATGGTAGCATGGCTAAGAAATGTGACTCTACATGGACTTACATTTATATTTAGTCATTAAGAAGACTTTTTGTCAAGCAACTTACAAAATGAGTTTCAATGTTCGCAAAACCCAAGATCTTGGTATCGATAGCAAATTGCTCTCGCAGATCAGAATCAGAAACACCAGCTTGATTGCTTCTCGTAACTCGACTAAATATAGTAACGTGGCTAAAAGCTAAGACATCTTTAGCGGCTGCTCTTGTCATGGCTGTTCGCTGTCACCTGTGTCGGGGTGTGATTAGATCGCTTGTCTTAAGTCTGCCACCGCTGAAGTCACCTGCCATGTTGGATTTAAGATGCGGCCATGCCAGACTTGGGATGGGAGGTGTTGTGTTTGAACTCTGCACCTTATAGCTTTTGGCAAATGATGTGATGGCAGTTAAATACTGAATCACCTCACGTCTTCTTACTTTCTGTCTCTCTCTCTCTCTTTTTCTCTCTCTCTCTCTCTCTCTCTCTCTCTCTTCAAAACCACAGGGCAAATTCATCCGAAAGACCGTGAAGCAGAGATTTGCAAGAAACGATGTTTGGCAAATGTCAAAAACTCACATGTGGATGCAAAGACACCCATGCACACACCCAGGCACACACACACACACACACCCCACAGAGGTGCTGCCGGCAGCAGCTCCATCATCGGCAGTGATGAGTAGCAGCGACAGATAACCTTCTGCGTTAAGGTCACAAAATTTCGGAACGAGATCGGATCTGAACATCGGAACGCTGGACTCGCCCCTCCCCCGTCGCGAGTCTTGAATTTTCATTGGTTGATCACGAGTGCCCCCAGTGGAGAGTCACGCATACATTTGCATGTGTTTAAGTACGCTTGAGCACGGGGGGAAGTAGAGAAGGTTGAGTATGCAAATGAGAACTCATTATGACAGCTGAAATCAGACACAAACAACCACTCTCAAGTGAACTATGCTCAGAGGGATAGAGAGGGAATGAGAGAGAGAGAGAGAGAAGGAGAGAGAGAGAGAAAGAGGGTGAAGGAGAGAGAGAGGAGAGAGAGAGAAGGAGAGAGAGAAAAGGAGAGACAGAGAAAAAGAGAGGGAGGATGAGAGAGAAAGAGAGTGATAGAGAGGGAGAGAATGAGAGAGAGAGAAAGAAAGAGAAGGAAAGTAAGAAAAGAAGGAGAGAGTGAAAGTGAGAAAGGGAGAGAGCGAGAGAAGAAGAGAGAGAAAGAGAGACAGAGAAGGAGAGTGAGAGAGATTGTATGTGTGTGTGTGTGTTTCAACTTGTGATTGGTGGGTAGACACAGAGAGAAAAACAGAAGCAGGTATTATAGAGACTCCAGCTGAGCCCTTGTGCACAAACACACACACACACAATCTTCCATCCACACACATTTTGCTGTGCACACACACCTCTCCTTGCTGAACTTGAGTGAATGGAGCACGGCTGGTCTCTTCTGTCGTAGATTCCAGAGGTGGACGCTGTCATCTGCCAGGGCACTCACCAGCGCCCCCTATAGGAGACAAAATGCACACATTTCAATTTTTCACACTTGTCCAAATACCATGTACACTTTTTCACAACACTTCACACATTCACCATATCAGTAGACTATGTGAACTAAACATTGCATACATTTTGCATTGCTTAGATACAAAATGCATTCGACATCAGACAACAACACTAACCACTGTACCACTGACACCATTTACCGCATATGAAACTTACTTAAAAGTGATATCTACAGTATTGTGACAAACCAACAGATCCTAGTGTCATGTCAACAGCTTGCCTTAAAATAAATGTGGAAAACAGGGAATTTTAGGGGTGGATAAGATGAAGGAGAAAGGAGAATGCTGTGCTGTAAATGTGTTCAAAAGTTCATAAAGATCTTAGGCTAAATTCAGGGAATACTACAGATCAGCATTAGTGCTATAACTATAGGATACCAGAGAAAATGTAGGATAGAGCTGCCTTGAGGCATATAGCTGAAATTCATATTTACTGTATTTGATTTGATTTACAATATGTAAGATGTGTCATACGTTTTTCTTTTTTCTTTTGCAATGCAACACTTAACTGTGCAAATATAGAGGAAACAGCAACACATAATATATGCATTTTGCAATTCTTCAATTGTGCAATTCTTTTATGGTGTTCATTTGTAATTTAATAAAGTAGGTAAATGGAAGAGAGCAAATGCTATAGTTATGGATGGATGAGGCACTTTTGGGTGAAGTATGTGTTTTAGTGGTTGAAGTGCATTTTGCACCAAAGGTTAACCTAATGTACTGAGGTGTGTGTTTGTAAAGCCCATTGTGTGAAGACTTAAAAAAGTCAAAGTGTGAAAATGATGGTAAAAATGTGATGCCTTTCACACACACAGAACATGGTGTAAAAGTGACAACAGCAGATACACACCCAGTGATCCATATACACAGAAGCACACTTTTTCTCTTTCTCTCTCTCTCAAATAGATACACAAACACAGACATGTACACTTTGAATCACACTGACACATACACACACACACACACACACACACACACACACACACACACACACACACACACAAACGCATAAACTTTTTTCTTCCTTAGTAACAAACTATGCAATATATAGCAGGCTGAGCTCTCTTCCAGGTGATGACTCACAGGCTGCATTGGAGTGTGTGTGTGTGTGTGTGTGTGTGTGTGTGTGTGTGTGACTCAGTGCCAACAGAAGGCCCTGTGGGAAGTGAGAGAAGGTCACTCAACACCGCCCCATACACACACACACACACACACACACATACACACACACACACACACACACACACATACACACACACACACACACACACACACACACACACACAATGTACGTCCCTTTCCCCCTCTCTCTCTCCCACACACGCACAAACATAGAACATGTCTGACGAATTTCAAGTTAATTCTGCTCCTTCTTCCCTCCACTCCACTCCACTCCATCCCAACGCACACACACACACACACACACACACACACACACACACACACACACACACACACACACACACACACACACACACACACACACACACACACACACACAAAAAAAAAACACTCCACTCCATCCCAACGCATCTCTTCTCTTCCAGTTCACGTCATTCCTTCCAGCCAGGTGGCTTTGCATCAGGATGACTAACCACAGAAGGCCACCACCTCCAAAAGGGCTGTAACTGTATGGCTGCATGCAGTCACACACACACACACACACACACACACACACACACACACACACACACACACACACACAGACACACAAACACACAAACACACACACACGTGCACACACACAGACACACAGGCCATCAAAATTGACGGTCAGCTTAAAAGACTTTTAGTTATTTGTGTAGCACGTAATTTATTTGGAAATGGGGATTGAGATGAGGATGGAGATGCGGAGAAGCAGAGAAGAAGACAGACAGACAGACCCCTGGCCAGGGTTGGATGCCCCCCAGGTATTTGAACCATATGCACCTAACAGAAATAATAACCCAACCCAGGCAGCGTTATTAAGTATTAGTTATTTTAAGGTTTCAATAGCACCAAGGTCATGGGTTCAGTACTCAGTGCTTCAGTCCCATCTCTTTGCCTCTGGGCCGCTGTACGTTGGCTTTGACCGAAGCTAAGCATTAGCTAAAAGAAGTGAATTCAAATAAATAAATACAAATACTGGGGTTACTGAGTCTTCACTGTAGCGTGTCTGTGTGTTTATCGTCAATGTATTTGTTCTCAAATGCACAATTGTCACACACTTGCTGACATGGAAAATATGTGTGTGTGTGTGTGTGTGTGTGATATTCTGCGTGAAGTCTGGTTACTGGAATAAACGAATCTAATGTATCAAACGAATGTAAGAGCTACTATGAACTGCCTTATACTCTAATCTGAGCTGAACAGATCCAAAAAAAACACACACCCACACACACACACACACTCACAGAGGCAGAGTGACTAACACACTCAAACACATAACACAAACACACACACACACACACAAACACTTTCTCTGTATCTCATAAACACACACAATTACACACCTCTAAACCTGACCCCCCCCCCCCCCCCATACACACACACACACACACACACACACACACACACACACACACACACACAGTGTAATGCCGTCTCCCCTACTCCCGCTGTGGCCTGTGGGTCAGGGGAAGTGGAACACCTTTGATGGCAGGGCGCTGGGGAGAGGCATAATCCGGCCCCGTGGGGCCCCCTCTTCAGGGCCCGAGTGGGGATTAGAGGCCCCTTAAGAGGATACGGTGGCCCCTAAGGCCAATTACAGCCAGGCTCCAGAGGAAACACTGACAGCATCATGCCACTGCCCAGAGGTGTGGAGGAACATGTCTGAGGTGGAGATGTACACACACACACACACACATGGAGACACACACACACATGCACACACACACACACACACACACACACACACACGGAGACACACACACACACATGCACAAACACACCCACACATCCATAAATATACATGTGATAACACAGACACAAATGCATACCAACAAAAATGCAGGCTAAGAAATATGATAAAAAAAAAAACACACACACACAACTGTTAGGGCCCT
>NW_027666976.1:45000-47500 GCF_963457725.1 Sprattus sprattus | reverse complement strand
TAGAGGTCAGCCTACATTATGCAAAAGCTGTTCAGATTCTGGTGCATCTTTAAGGAGCATTTTCTCTCTTTATCTCACTCTCTCTCTCCCCCTCTCTCTCTCTAACTCTCTCTCTCTCTCTCTCAGGTTGTAATAGCCTAATAAAAACATTTGGGTTCGGAATTTAAAAATCCTTTAATCATGTTGTAAGTCAATACATCCAGCTAGCACACGAAGGCCGCTCACTGGTCCGGGCTTCTTGACACAGTGTTCTAGAAAACCTGGCATAGCCAAACGTTAGCTGCATCTGCACAGTCTCTAATGGTCTTTTACTTTCCTTCCTCTTACGAGATCTTATGAGAAGAAAAAGAAGATGAGAAGGTTGTGTGACGAAACCCTTTGGGTTCGTCTGCTCTGCCTGTTTTGTTGGTATGATTGTGGGTAAATTGGTTGATTGTGTGTGCAGGCTGTGGTTCATTCTCTCTCCTTCCAGGTGCCAGTGATCAACCACCTGGGGGGGCGTGTCCCTAACCTATAAAGAAACTGGCAAGTCCTGCATTCGGGAGGTCGGGAGCATGAGAGAAAGAGAGCAAGCTAGCAACCTGATGACTGCATGTACTGCGAGAGCAGACTTTGATCGCATGCATTGACCCTTTGTAGAATTGGAAGTTGGAACCATGTGTATTTGAAACTTTTGATAATTGGAAATTGGACCGTTGTTTGAAATTGGAAATTAGAAATTGTGTAAACTGAATTTTGTGATTAAACCTTTTGTGTTTTTGATAAACTTTGGTATTTTCAGTTCTTGTAACAAGGCCAAGAGCCAGCTTTGTTACAAGTGGGGGCTCGTCAAAAACTAATATACTTTGTACTTTGATAGACCATGTTTGATTAGGCACGCAGTTTTCCACGTTGGCGTGAGCCTAACAACTTTGTTAGTTGTGAACTCTGTAGGTTGCATCGCTTGGCGAGCATACTTTTGTGTGTGCATCGCCGAAACAGACAGCAAACTGTCAACTTCTGGGTAAGTAGCCACTGTTTCTCAAACATTTCCCTGTTAGGGTCAGACCGTTTTGATTTTGCGGGTTATTGTTACTTTACGTGTTTCATATTTTGATAACGTCTTTGCAGTCACGGGGTACGTGGTCAGAGCATTTGTCTCGGGGGCACATTCCAGGGTTCAGTTGGTTTCAATCTGAGACTTTCTGGACCGCTGGGCTTTGTTGCGTGCATAAGTACCCGCCACGGTACCCGTGTGAAGAAAGGTCTACGAGTTAGTTAAATTGGGTTTTCTTTAGCGGGAATTTGTTTTCTTTAGAATTGCAGGCTACTACTGAAATTGTTTGTTGGCTCAAGCAGACATGACTACTGAGGTCAATACGTTTGTTGCAAATCCCTGTGATTTGTTTGGTAGTCCTAAACTTTTTAAGGGGGGAGGGGGTGTTCATGTGTTCGTGAAAAGATAAAAATAAACATGACTGCAGCTTTTGAGTACAGAGGGTTGCCGCTCTGCACTGGCTTTGACTGTCTGCTGCCTCCTTATGTTAACGCCATGCAGATCTGCGGATGTGCTCCATGGCTTCGTCAATTGGTTCCCTTTCTCTTAAAAAAAAGACATTTTATATAATGAGGGTTGTTTGTATTGTTGTTGTTCTCTTTAAAGTGTGTTTCTGCTGTTGTGTCCTAATCATTGTGCTCATGTATTGATTGCCATGGGTTGTCTGTGAGCATATGGATGTAGAGATTAGATCAGTCATCGCTTGATGTAAAGATTAGATCTCATCACAGGTGGTTCTGGAAGAGCAACAGGAAAATTTGACTCCGCCTTCTATTCCGTCACCACACTATGAGCCAACGTTTATATTTGATATACTTGTGTTGTAACTAAAAGATGTCCTGTCTGTCCTAACTGTGTTCTTGTCTTTAGCCTCCCAGGGCCTGGGATTCGCTGACGCTTCACGAGACACTCTGGTTGTTGGGTAGAGGGATAAGTATTTGGTGTTCACAAGTCGCTTGTATTAGATAGGTTGGTACATGGTAATTTACTACTGCGGACTCACTGGTGAGTGTAGTGGTAATGGTAATGGTGATGATGACAGTGGTGGTGATAATGATTGTTTGGATAGCTATAGTGATTGGAATTAATTGATTGATTGAATATGTGTAGATTTAATGGGATCTTTGTATTGTCTTTGGCTTTGTAAGGGGGAGGGTGTGACGAACCCCTTTGGGTTCGTCTGCTCTGCCTGTTTTGTTGGTATGATTGTGGGTAAATTGGTTGATTGTGTGTGCAGGCTGTGGTTCATTCTCTCTCCTTCCAGGTGCCAGTGATCAACCACCTGGGGGGGCGTGTCCCTAACCTATAAAGAAACTGGCAAGTCCTGCATTCGGGAGGTCGGGAGCATGAGAGAAAGAGAGCAAGCTAGCAACCTGATGACTGCATGTACTGCGAGAGCAGACTTTGATCGCATGCATTGACCCTTTGTGACAACTTCGACTTTGAATTGGAAGTTGGAACCAT
>NW_027666976.1:37500-40000 GCF_963457725.1 Sprattus sprattus | reverse complement strand
GATACTGCACGAGAGACAGTGGTATTTTGAGAGAAATACACCATTGTTGGCTAGGCAGGAATTAGAGTGCCTTAAACTCCTATAGCCGTGGTATATTTTTAATAAACCACATGTCTTGAATGTGCTGGTGCTTTTATAACACGGATTTCAGCAGCTGACATAATTTACCTGTGATTTCAACCAGAAATATCTACACCAAACTCTCTCATGACCACCATGCATGTGTTCAGTGGGTACAATAACACAGTAATAATCAGGAGGGAGTATGCAGATGACACGTCTCTTTTTCACGTGTCGACACGCATGACCAGATGTTTCGGAACACGGTCACACATGCTTTCGGCGTGAAATCACCTGAATCGTAAATGTCAGATAACAACTGAGGTCAGCTTCGCAATATTTGAATCATCGTAGCCGTTAATGCATGGAAATGTATGTAGATATATGTTAATGTGGAGACTCAGGGAGGCGGGGGGGCGCTGCTGTGAACCAGAGGCCACTAATGAAAATGTTTAGGGGAGGGTATGTGATGTATAGAGTAGATTTGACCATGTATACATACAGACACGCATACGTGCACACCCACAAACACACACACACTAGACACGATTTCAATGAAATCAAGGAAAGAAGTCCTTCATCTGAGAGCGAGTAAAGGCTGATTTATGGTCAGAGAGACGTAAGCGTAAGCGCAAGCGCAAGCGCAAGCGCAAGAAGCTGCGCAAGCCCCTTGCGCGCCCCTTGGGCGACTTTTCACGTCTTGCGTGCGTCGGCCCCTTTTTCTAGACTTGCACCATTTTTTTACGCAAGCCTATTGTTCTGGGTGTGAATTGCTCGGCAACACCCGCAACCATTCAGGGAGCATGAATTGCTATGAGTACATTTTGCGCAACAATGTGACACCAATGCAGAACCAAGCAGCCGCCTTTAGATAGCTAGATTGGCGTGTGTGTGTGTGTGTGTGTGTGTGTGTGTGTGTGTGAGAGAGAGTTGATGATAGGGTCTAGCCAGGTGGCTTCTTTCTCACACCCAGTAGATGTAGTGTGTATCGCAGTGTGTGCCCTTCGGTATCCATTAAGCACAGCTTGACCTCGTTTCCTGCCGTCTGTGTGTCAAAGGCTACTAGACGTGCGACTGACATATGGCAGCACATGTCTCTGGGGGGTCGGTCCTATACGTACCCTACCACGCCGACCACTACGGCTCGGAGAAGGCAAGAGGTAGTATACTTTATTTTTTTCAACTATGATCTTTTGCTGGTCATTACTGTGCCATTACATTAGGTGCGGTGTCAGGCTGATACTGTAGAGCAAGGTTGAATGTGATGAATGGGATCAACGCTTTGCCTTGACAGCTGCGTGAGGTGTACACTGTATAACCTTGTGATGTGTACACTATATAACCTTGTGATGTGAATACTTTATAACCTTTACATTGCCTCACTGAGAGGGGTTTAGAGAGAGAGAGAGTGTGTGTGTGTGTGTATGTGTGTGTGAGACACACACCGCAGCGCAGACACACATTAGAAACAGGCTGTGCGCTCTGCTCCCTGGGGATCAAACACATCTCCATTAAGGACACACACACATACACACACTCAATAATACGCACACACACACACACACACACACACACACACATACACACACGCACACAGACATACATGCATCTAAATGTTCACTAGGGACAAAAAACGGTCCAGCATTGAGTAGGCAGGCTATAACCAGCCAGCACAGAAGGGCTACCCGCATCCGTGTCCAATTGCAGACACAGGCAGACACAGGTCTTTCTCTGTAGGGAACCTCACTGTATATAGAAGCCCTTTGAGACCACTGGCCTAAGAACACATAAACAGGAACAAAGGTCTCTTTTCCTCAGGTGTCAGCTGTCACAAAGACCGCTTTTGGGGACACTGGCGTCGACTGAGACTTGAGACATGTCTCGAGGTCATGTTTGGACACTTGCTGGGTGGAAATGTCACAGCACCAGGGCCTGCAGGAGTAGCTCAGTGTGTGTGTGTGTGTGTGTGTGTGTGTGTGTGTGTGTGTGTGTGTGTGTGTGTGTGTGATTTGATAGACATATTGCTGATGACATGACAAGCTTTAGCTGTCCTCACTGCACACTAATTGGTGCTGCTGAACTAGTCATTGTGATGTCATCTGACAGCGAAGTATCATAGCAACTAACAGTATGGCCGTGTCGACTACCATGCACTCGCACACTTCAAACACTGACTTTCTGTGCTTAGGGCTTTCACACTACTCGCCCATCTTGGCTACCTAGTGGAAGACGAAGAGTCCTTTCGGCAGCTTTTCATTTTGGAAAGTTGGCTGACTGACGCCTCGCAAATCACTTCAACCATTATTGCTGGTTTCAATCACCGTGTTAACTTTTGAAAAAATCTAAGCGAGAAAACGCACAAAAGATGTACATTGACATACAAAACGCGGCCGCCAGCGGAGTTTGGTCCGCCATCTTTGTTTAAAAATTCCAGTTGGCC
>NW_027666976.1:20000-25000 GCF_963457725.1 Sprattus sprattus | reverse complement strand
AGGGAGATTGAGAGGGAGAGACACCCTTTCAGGTCCAACGACCTCCGCATCACTACAACTACAGCACACGCAGCTGAGGCGATGCGCATGGCCAGCACTGCGGGAGAGATATGTTATCTGAATTTTCCGTCTTTCAAGGCTTTAAGGCGCGTACGCACACACATAGACACACACACACACACTCGCGCGTGCACGTTCATACACACACACAGGCGGTCGCTCACAAGCACGCTCACAGTACACAAACACATACACACAGACACACACACACACACACACACACACACACAGCTGTGAGCTGATGTCGCATTAATTAAACACAAGAATCCACGGAAGAGTGCAGAAGGGGGGTAACGGGCCGGGATAGCACTCGCCCAGGGTTTTGGTCAGACTCAGATGGAGCCATACATGACCGCACTTGACACTTCTGTCGTTATGGCAAGAGAGCCAGGACGCAGGAGCTTCAGTTTAGCAGTTTGTATGGTGGCAACATATGTGTGTGTGCGTGCGTGTTTGCAGCTTCCCCACCTTGCAGAGCTGGAAGTGCTCCGACTGGAGCGTCTCGTGGATTAGCTCGTTTTCCCTCACGCCCAGTGGTTGCGACGGCGTGGCGGCGTTCGTTAGTCCGTCCAGCACCTTCCGGATGTTAAACTTCTTCATGCCTCCTCTCCGTGAGCACGCGATGCCACGCAGGACCAACCACACGGAATCAGATATCCCGGAAAAGATCAGGGGATGTGGTGGGGGTACGCCACACTCGCTGGCCTTTTTGGTTATTCTTAATACAAATCTCACATTTTATCCCGTGTTGTCACTGCGGTCTCCATGTCCGAATATTCGGCCGTCACCGGAGCAGGATGTGTAAGCCAGCTCGTAAATGTGGGTACTCTATTTTAATGCTCTAACCGGAGTGGTCGTATAAAGCGTCGATATGGTTCTCTCCTCCACCGACCACTGTCCCGCTGCGTCTTGCTCTCTCTCTCGCGCGCTCTCTCTCTCTCTCTCTCTCTCTCTTGCTCTTTCACACACAGCTGCAGCGGTGAGCCTGCGCATTTCGCGCGACACCCGGATGTTTGATAAAAGTCGCCGCCTGCCGCTCCGGTGACCGCAACAGAAGTACGCGCTCTTTCTCCTGCCGTCACATTGCGCCCGTGCCTGGCCGGCCCCGCCCACTGCACCTGGCGGCCCTAGGATGCCTCGGCCAAAGCCACGGAGGCACGCGTGCACATCACCTGCCCGATAAACCCGGCGCTGAGGTTACAGCCTAAAAGCCACGCACTATAGAACAACAGTGTCTAGTAGCAAAAATCCAATCCCTTATGTTTCAGAACATGAGCAAATCATTTGATCTGACATCTACACAGCACATGACACATCACTTTCCCTCTGGTTTAACTAGGCAGATGTGTGTGTGTGTGTGCATTTGGAGGGACTGCTTTTACCCAATCCTGTTTTCTGCTGAGGGGCGGGCGCGGGAGGTGCAGAAAGATGCATGAGAGCTGAAACTCTTTGCCTTGTTCATTGGATCTGCACTTGCCATACCTCTGACTGCAAGAGTCCCTATTGTGCCTCAAGCGTCGAGTTCTTGGCATCGGCACAGCGCAAAGCCTGCAATCTCCAGATATAAAAGACTCTAGGCTTCTCAGGGTGTAGAAATTCCTGGATTTTTGACACAGGGTCAGTGGACACAGACTGCTTCTCTTCAAAAAAGCATGCTGTTGTATTCGGTGGGTGTGTGTGTGTGTGTGTGTGTGCCTAAAACAGATAGCCTACGTATTCTGATCATCATGTATAACACATGTTATGTTATAATCAATATCCCTGAGGGACACCAGATTGCCCCAGTCACTTGACTAATTACACATGCAATTAGCGTCCACTTCAAAGGGATGGAGGAGAAATGATGGAGAGAGAGATGACAGAGAGAGAGAGACCGTGTGTATGTGTCTGTGCTGAAAGAGAGATCGAGTGAGAGTGTGTGTGTGTGTGTGAGAGAGAAAGATATAGAGAAGAAAGAGAGAAATGTGTGTGTGTTTGTGTGTGTGTGTGTGTAAGAAAGGTAGAGACAGTCTGTGTGAGAGAGAGAGAGACAGAGAGAAAGAGAGACGAAGGAAAAAGGGAAAGAAAGAGGCGCCTCTGCCACGTCTCCTGGTATGACACTGTGACACTCTGACGTCAGTCGTTGTCTCCTTGCTTAATTAGTCGGCATAATTAATACAGATGAAGGAGGATATTATCCCTGTATTTACCACCACCAACACTACATGAGCAGCAGCAGCAGCAGCAGCGAGCCAGGTATACCAAAACAGACCAATCAGAGAGCTTAACCTCATGGTAAGGCCTGATCTAACATAGACCTGATATCACTGAACAGGAGCGGGTCACATTTTAACCCAAAATAGTCAGAAACACACACACATGGAAGAATATGCAGACCGGAACATCATATACTTCATACATGCACAAACACAAACAGATATACACCACGTAACATATCCAATACTCACTTAACAAACACACACACACACACATGCACAAACACCCAAAGATATACAAGACGTATCTTTTCCACCACTCACTGACTTAATACACACACACACGACTCACTTAACAAACACACACACACTCACACAGCATTCATTCATCAGCCTTTGCAGAATGCAGCCAGACAGATGTGCTTTGCTTGTGACTTTGGGTGCTGCCTACTGTCATTGGCACAGATAAAAGAAAGAAAGATGTTCACTCCTTAATACCTGCACCATTTATAGTCATAATGTGTGTGTGTGTGTGTGTTCCCACGCATCCAGTGTTTGCTCTTGTTTTGTTACTGATGCTGAAACACGATTGAAGCAGCGCCATAATAGAGACCTAGGCCCTTATAAGGTAATACCTCTGGATTTTTTTTTAGACACTCATAAAACAGCGTAGGAGGTTGAGCTACTGACTGGAACATCAATGGTTTAATTTCACAGCTTTGTCGTCCCCTTTTCATTTATCTAATGAGCAAGAGTGAGTGTGTGTGTGTGAGGAAGAGAGATTGAGGAGGGGTCTGTTTTAAGTATTTAGCTTTCCATTCAGGTCACTATTTACGGCCTTTGATAAGATTTTCATTGATAGGGTTTGTATTGTTTGTGTGTGTGTGTGTGTGTGTGTATTGTTTCTCAGAAGGGCCAAAGTGCACAAGGCTGTTTCCATAGTGAAGGAAGTGCTTCCTGACTGGTATAACCTGTGTGTGTGTGTGTGTGTGTCTGCATGGTGCTTGGTTTCACTTAAGTGCTGAATGTAAGTCTGCCAAGGTAACTAAAGAACAAACTTACTAATGAAACCTTGCATTCACACACGGAAATATGATGTATACATTTGCTGAATAACATTGACGAGATAAAATGTACTTTGATCTAAAACATTTTTTTAAGCTTTCTTTGAAGAAATGCTCTTTACGTGATGCGTTGATATTTACATATTACCATGGCAACGGCACACATAACAATAGATAATTCCCCACTTGACTGTCCAATCAGATCCACCGGTTTACTCAGGGCTCCAGGCTTGGAGGCCTTTTATGGTGGTGCAGGTTAGTGATGAAAAGACTGCCTCTGTGACATCACCAGGACATGTGTGTGTGTGTGTGTGTGTGTGTGTGTGTGTGTGTGTGTTTAGGATCTGTATAAAAAGGGGATTGTATTCATATGTCCCAATGTCACGAGTCACACTTGAAGACTGATGAGCGATTAAAAGTACATGATCAGTCAAACACAGATATAGGCAGGCAGTTGTTTGCAGATGTTAAAGTGAAAAGGGGATACAGAGAGTGAGAGAAACACCATATGGCAGTAGACTCTGGAACTCATCTAGCCTTGATGGTGCCTAGACCCCACTCAGATCCGGGCAGGGTCCTTTAAAAAACTACACTACCTGACAGTGAATTTACCCCAAGATATAATTCTAATGCATTCACAGTGTACACATCAACGGTACCCATGCATATATATACGTATGTGTATATCCATTTGCTTATGTATGTTTATCTGCTTATCTTCCCTTGCTGTCTTTGATCTATCTCTTCCTCCTCTTCTTCCCTCCTTCCTTCCTCTTCAGTCTTGGGCCTGTCTCAGGTAGATGCCCCCCCCCCTTCTGAGCCAGGTTCGGCTCAAGGTTCCTCCTTGTTTAAAAGGACTTCTGGTTGACCAATCGTCTTTGTTCTTCCTGCTCTGGGGATACAGGATCCTGTAAAACCCCCTTAAGACCATGTCCACAGCTAATGGCACCGTATAAATAAGTCAAACTGAATTACGTCTGGCAACAGCTGCCAAAGACAGGCCCAGGCTCCGTCTCGCTGTTCAGTATGCTGGGGCTGGGCTGGGCCGACAGGACCGGACAGCTCAGCAGTCCCTGGGTAGCCAGGCTACGTCTCCTGTGCTATTTAGGGGAGCTGGGCTTAAGCCCCAGAGGACCGGCACAGGTTTAAGCCCGAGATGGAAGTCAAGTCTGACATTTGGTGAGGTTAAGATGCTGGTTGTTTTGTCCCCGCAATCGGTTCAAAAATATCCCCTGTGTCCCGCTTGATCCGAGTGTGATCTGACAGGCTTTCAAAAGACATTGGCAAGGGCAGGCACACACGCGCACACACAGATGCTCTCCTGTGTACATGCAAACACACACACACACATACATACACCTACACACACATACACATACATACATACACACACACACACACACACGCATACACACACAGGGAACAGTAATATATCACAATTACGTGGGTTGTCAGAGAGCCTGAGCCACAGCAAAATCCAGAGGGGATTCAGACAGGAAACACACACACAGACACACACACACACACACAAACACACACACTGTCACACACAGCTGTCCAGACATTTGTGCAGCGTCACAGTGATAAAATGCTGAGCACACTTGGGCTACATGCAGTCAGAGGTGTTTAACACACACTGATAGAGTGAGGCATTGCACCACTTCAGACTCCAGTGACACAT
>NW_027666978.1:0-3000 GCF_963457725.1 Sprattus sprattus | reverse complement strand
GACAGACAGACAGACAGACAGACAGACAGAGACACAGACAGACAGACAGACAGACAGACAGACAGACAGACAGACAGACAGACAGACAGACAGACAGACAGACAGACAGACACACCACTAATGCAAACATAAATGTAAGGACACAGTTGTGCATGCTGAACCTAAACCTACCCAAACACTCACAAACAAATTGCACATCCCACATGCAGAAAAGCACGCACACACGTGCACGCACGCACACACACACACACACACACACACACACACACACACACACACACACACACACACACACACACACACACACACACACACACACGCGTCCATAAGAGCGCAGTAGACAGAGTACAGCCCTTTGGCTATGGGCAGAGACGGAGGGAGTCTGAGCGAGGGAGACAGAGAGCGGAGCAGACAGGCCAGCGAGGGCTGATAGCAGACAGGCCAGCGAGGGCTGATAGCTGGGCTGCACGAGGCCCCTCTCTCCTGGGCAATTAGTAGCTCCTGGGGAGCCTGAGGAACATGGAGCCCTCTGTGACCCAAAACCAACAAGCCAAAGACGAGACGCAGTGTGACCTGTTGAGTGTGTGTGTCTTTGTGCATGTCTGTGTGCGTCTCTGTCTCTGTGTGTGTGTGTGTGTGTGTGTGTGTGTGTGTGTGTGTGTGGCCTGAAATGGCTGTTCCTGGGGTTGTGAGAACCATAAGGGGGCAAGGGGCACTAGCCCTCTTCCAGCACCTCCAACCAGATGCCAAGACAGGCCCAATTAAACCTAACGATCCCTTCTTCACACAGATGACAGTGTGTTGGGGCTTCCCAGCTCAAAGTGAAGCAGGTGTGTGTGTGTGTGTGTGTGTGTGTGTGTGTGTGTGTGTGTGTGTGTGTGTGTCTGCTGACAAGGCACAGAGAAGGACGGACACACACAGACACTCATCAAACCACGCTGTAAACGTAATCAGAACATATGCACATGGCACGGATAGCCACGCACGGCTCCTCACCATACTGTTACATGCTCCATAACCTCTGCTGAATAGACTGGGAGGAGTCCTTTCAGGATGAATATGAAGAAGAACACAAGGTAAGGAGGGAGAGAGAGAGAGAGAGAGAGAGAGAGAGAGAGAGAGAGAGGCAATTTGGTGAACATAAAACTTTAAGTGAAAATGCAAAACACTGCGGACTACGAGTGTTGAGAGAAAGAGAGACAGAGAGAAATCGAGAGAGACAGAGAGAAAGACCGAGAGACAGAGAGAGCTCACACATTTGACAGACAGCTGCTGGGTGGGGTGGGCACACACAGCCATCTCACTCCATATGATGGTGCGTGACTGATCACAGACACCACCTCCACTTGCTACTGTCCCCTGAACAACCACACTCATGAATGTGTGCGTTTGTATTGTATGACTGTGCACGTGTGTGTGTTTGTATTGTATGACTGTGCACGTGTGTGGAGTTTGAAAAGATGAGGACGACAAGAGTGTGGTAGGTAGGGTGGGAGTGACGACAACAAGAGTGTGGTAGGTAGGGTGGGAGGACAAAGAGAGGAGATGGAACAGAGTAACACAAAGGAGTTTTCCTCCTCAAAGGAGACAGAGGGAGGACAGAGGCAGCATGCCACCTGGTGGACAGCAGTGGACAGCAGGAGGAGACAACAGGAGGAGACGACAGGAGGAGACGACAGGAGGAGACGACAGGAGGAGACAACAGGAGGAGACAACAAGAGAAGACAACAGGAGGAGGAGACAGGAGGAGGAGACAGGAGGAGACGACAGGAGGAGACAACAGGAGGAGACAACAGGAGGAGACAACATGAGGAGACGACAGGAGGAGACAACAGGAGGAGACGACAGGAGGAGACGACAGGAGGAGACGACAGGAGGAGACGACAGGAGGAGACGACAGGAGGAGACAACAGGAGGAGGAGACAGGAGGAGACGACAGGAGGAGACGACAGGAGGAGACGACAGGAGGAGACGAGAGGAGGAGACGACAGGAGGAGACAACAGGAGGAGACAACAGGAGGAGGAGACAGGAGGAGACGACAGGAGGAGACAACAGGAGGGTGATGGGATCAGTGACGATGCACATTACAGCAGCGCAGTTACTATGGAACTATGTCATTAAACACAATACTACTTAACGGGTAACATCATGTCAAAACACACACTCACACACAGTGATTCTCTGTCACTCTGTAAACGTGACCTTTTTGAACAACAGCAGTGAGTGTGTGCAGTGTGTAAGAACAAGTAAGCAAGAAGTAAGAAGCACTATTTCTCTGAGGGGTCGGCACTATCGTTCACTCAGACACATGCTGACACGCTGGTATTTTGAAGTCGTTGTTTAAAGAGCAAAGTAACAGCACCTTTCAAAACATCTTAGAGACACACTCATGCACTGACAAGCATAGCCACGTCTGCTTACAGACTGTGCGCCGTATAATGGCCGACCGGGACAGAAACGACTTTTGAGTCGGACGCTTGCGAGTACGTGAGAATCGAATTTGTGAGTAGAGACATGAAGTACAAGCTAGAGTGTTGTGTTCCATCGTCGTTCCTCAGTCGATTTACAGTTTCTCATTGTGGTTACAGTGTAACATGCACAGTGTAATTACCATGGCAACCTTATAGAATTGGCCAGTACTAAAATAGCTATTAGGAGACTAATGGAAACACAAAGCTAAACAATATCAGTGGAGTTTAAACAATCTGAGAGCCACTGTCATGCTCTGGTTACAGACTGTGAGGGCACAAGCATCCATTATCTACAGTACACAGACATGTATGAGTGTTGCTCCTTCATTATTACTCGTAAGCGTATGGTGCGTTCACTATAACCGCAGTGTAGTGTGCATGTATATCATAGTTACAGAGTAAACTGGGCAGTGCTGCTTTGGGGCCTGGGGGGGTGGGGGGGGGGGGGTCAGGACAGACGGTAGGGTGGGGGTTAAAGGGGACACCCACCATGATGAAGCTGCTCACAGGTAAGTTGTCCGGCAGGCT
>NW_027666979.1:52500-55000 GCF_963457725.1 Sprattus sprattus | reverse complement strand
AGACGAAATCGAACCCTCCACCCTGCGATCACATTCCATTCCATCAGTTGTTAAACTCAGGACAACATTACAAATATTGGCATCTTTCAAACAGTTATAGCAGTTATCAGCAGTTGGTATCTCAGCCTTGTCTGGGAATTCCCTGCCCCTTCACTGCATTCCATTTGTTCAGTTGGTCTGGCCAACTCTCAACGGCGCTCCACTTCAGCCACCTGATTGGACAGTCCTTTAACCAATCAGATCAACGATACTATACAACGATACAACGATCGGTAATAAAGCAAACACATATTTTTTCTGTATGAATTGTTCCAGGGCAAGTTTCTGTTCTGTTTTCAAAGAAAACTTGCCTTATCGAAGTTTTGCGGTGCTTCGGCGGCCACCATGTCCAATGTTTAAAAACTCTCCGTGCAGTAGATTTTGTAACGTAGCCGTGGTAAGTTTAAATCCGCCAATGGCGCGCCAGGTAGCCAAAAGCCAGTTTGTGATTGGCTCCAAGGATTCTGGAAATCTTGAAATGAACGGGTATGCAAACTTGGCCAGACCCAGTTCTGAGGCAAAATCAATTTGGCCGGAAGAAGTGGGGCGGGACTTCCCAGCCTAATCTCAGCCTTCACTCAGCCAAATATTCACCCAGGTGCTCGACGCATTGCTATGGCGCACTGGTCAATATACATTTCCCCACTACGATAGCTGAAATTAAACTTTCCGAACGTAATTGGAGCCATTGATCGTACCCACATGCAAACAGTCCCACCTTCAATCCACGAACACGTTTACCGAAACAGAAAGCACACATATTCAATGAATGTCCAGGTCATATGTGATGCCAACATGACCATTACTTACGTGGTAGTGGTCTGTCCATGACAGTTGTATCTTCCGGAATAGTGCCATCTATCCATAATTGAGCAACAGTGATTTTGGAGAGGCCTGGCTACTTGGTAAATGTATTTGTTTGAGTGGGGATGTATTGTAGATTAGATAAGATTAGATTAGATTCAACTTTATTGTCATTATACAGAGTACAAGTACTGAGATAACGAAATGCAGTTTAGCATCTAACCAGTAAGTGCAAATAGCAATAAAAGTGCAGAGTATGTGTAAATGTAGGGTGGACTAAGTGAATACATATGATATGTACAGTAAGAGTTAGAATATGACACAGAATTGTAATATTGTAATATAAACAGAAATTAAATAGCAGCAATTGAGCTAAGAGTGAGGTATGATAAGTATATAAAGTGCAGGTGAAAGTAAACTGATGGTAACAAGTGAAATCAAGAGAATGAGGTAGTAAAGTACAATCTATACAGGTAATACAGTGAAGTGGATACAGTTTTAAAAAGACATTAAGGTGCAAATGTTCAGTGGCTGGAGGAGGGTGTGTGGCAGTCAAGCCAGGGTGGGGGGGGAGGAGTGAAGTTAAGTATAGTGCAAATGTTCAATGGCTAGAGGAGGGTGAGTGGCAGTCAGCCAGGGTGGGGGGGGGGGGGAAGTAGGTATAGTGCAAAGTTCAGCACAGTGACAGGGGGGAGGTGTGAGAAGGTGTGGGGGGGCTACCCCCGTGGAGCAGAGTTCAGCAGGGTGACAGCCGCAGGGATGAAGCTGTTCTTAAACCTGCTGGTACGGGAACGGAGGACCCTGTAGCGCCTCCCAGAGGGGAGGAGGGCAAACAGACTGTGGCTGGGGTGTGAGCTGTCCTTCGTGATGCTGCGTGCCCTCCGCAGACATCTCGTACTCTGGACAGCCTCAATTGTGGGGAGAGTGGAACCGGTTATGCGTTGGGCAGTTTTCACCACCCTCTGCAGTCTTTTGCGGTCGGCAACAGAGCAGCTGCTGTACCATGTTGAGATGCAGTTTGTGAGAATGCTCTCAATGGTACAGCGGTAGAAATTCTCCAGAATCTGAGGAGACAGGTGAACCTTCTTTAGTCTCCTCAGAAAAAAGAGACGCACGTGTGCCTTCTTTATAATGGATGAGGTGTTAAGGGTCCAAGAAAGGTCATCGGAGATGTGGACACCCAGGAACTTGAAGCTGGCAACACGCTCAACCTCCATCCCATTGATATGGATGGGGGTGTGTGTGCCAACTTCCTTCCTGAAGTCCACAATTAGCTCTTTGGTCTTCGTGGTGTTGAGAGCCAAGTTGTTGTCGGCGCACCACACCGCCAGGTGCTGGACCTCTTCTCTGTAGGCCGACTCATCGTTGTCACTGATGAGGCCAATCACCGTTGTATCGTCTGCAAACTTGACAATGGTGTTTGAACCATGTACAGGAGTGCAGTCGTAGGTGAAGAGGGAGTAGAGAAGAGGACTAAGCACGCAGCCCTGTGGCACGCCTGTGTTGAGGATGAGGGTTGAGGAGGTGTGGTTCTCTAACCGAACAGACTGGGGTCTGTTGGTCAGAAAGTCCAGTATCCAATTACAGAGAGAAGTGTTGATACCCAGGTGATTGAGTTTAGTGATCAGTTTGGATGGAATGACAGTGTTGAAGGCTG
>NW_027666979.1:42500-45000 GCF_963457725.1 Sprattus sprattus | reverse complement strand
TCTTTCACACACACACACACACACACACACACACACACACACACACACACACACACACACACACACACACTCACACACACACACACACATCATTTTGGCACATAATTGTCGCAGCTAAACTCTAAGACCCCCGCGCCAGACTATTGTGGTCGCTAAAAATAGCGCAAACGGGCGGAATGTTAAGAGTGACTGTGGCCTAAATTGATGAATGTTTAGGGACGCCACACACACACACACACACACACACACACACACACACACACACACACACACACACACACACACACACACAAACATACCAGAAGGCAGCAGCATTTATTCCAGTTGCCCGAAAGTTGCCCGGGTTGAAATCTGACCACGACAAATAATAGAGATGAGATTATAACAATAATAGTAATATAATATTTGAGATTGATAATAATAATATTAATAATGATTAATTATTAGATCAATAATTGTATAGTAATATTAACAATGCTGTTTACAAAATATCTAGTGCCTGTTCTATGATAAAAGGAGCGCGAGAGAGAACTGGAACAAAAAAACCCGGGAGAAAATAGGTCAGAGCTGTGATTGCTCTGTGTGTGTGTGTGTGTGTGTGTGTGTGTGTGTGTGTGTGTGTGTGTGTGTGTGTGTGTGTGTGTGTGTGTGTGTGTGCGCGTGTGTGTGTGTGTGAGCTGTGGTTCCTGTGCTTTGAACTGCCTGCCAATTTTTATGTCGTTTATTTTAGAAATTCTCCATAGTTTGACCTGTAGCCTTAGACGATGTGTCTCTCGCTACTTTAATTAGATATCAATGTTGTAATAAAACCCTCAATAAAACCCAGAAGTAACGGTCAGCTCTTTAATCAGCGGCGGGCATCGAGGTGTGTGAGTGTGTGTGTGTGTGTGTGTGTGTGTGTGTGTGTGTGTGTGTGTGTGTGTGTGTAGTCTTTAATCAGCGGCGGTTATCGAGGTGTGTGTGTCACGCAGAAACAATGAAGTCGAATAAAAACGCGCTTGATCCCGTTTGGAACGGCGCGCGATAAGAGGTGCCAGTGGTAACAAACACACTTCCCGTAGTCACACACACACCTCACCACAGTCTTCCGTTTCCAAACACCGCTCCTGTCTTTAATGTCTTTTCATGCCTTTTTTCCAGCTCGCGCTTATTACGCGACCCCGGAGTGCCACGCGCGGGGGGGGGGATAGATAATGCGCCTCGCGCCTGCAGAGCGGACGAGCGAGCGAGCGAGCGGGCGGGCGCGAGACACCTGTTTTGGAAAACACACACTCCAGACACCAAAGTTTGCTGATTCGGGACATTCATTCGTCGTCGAAAACAACTTGCTTACGACATGGAAAACTGATCCGCCTCTCCTTTGTGTCTCGTCAACTGGCCGAAATAGAGGAAAAATATTTCACTGAGGACAATTCTAATGTTGTTTATGCGACTCCATTTATAGCCAGCGAGGAGTAATGATTTGACCGACACACACCAACACACACACACACACACACACACGCACACACACGCACACACACACAGGAGTTATGATTTGACCGATAGGAAACGTGTAGGTGGCTTTCACCGTGCCGCGCAACTTCACGAGTCTAAAGGTGAAAATTGTGGTCAAGGAAAAACCCAAAAATTAAATCGAGTTTTAAGTATTAAGTTTAACATTAAAATAATACTAATAATAATTAGGAATTAAAGTAGGCCTATATCATATTAGGTTTCCTTCATCACTTGTCAGCTACATCACTACAATTATGTCACAATCATTTTGAATTATAAAATATACAGAGTTCATAGCCGGCATCATTTTCAAATATAATAATAAATATTTCACCAACAGTAGCATCAGTCATCTGCAGACCGCAAAACTGCCTTATCTTGAGTGTTGACGTGTGATATTGTCTGGCAAGCTTTGACATTGCATTACAAAATAATATAAAGCCTTTTGTGTATATAGACTAATATAAAATAAAATAAATAAAATAAGCCAGTTGTCCGAACAAAATAAATGAATAAAAAACATAATTTGGAACATTCTTTGGATTAGATAAAACATCAATGAAGAGCAAATATTAAAAGGCAAACTGGTGACCATTTCACAGAAGCTAGTAGATTTCTAAACGAAACACACACACACACACACACACACACACACGCTAGTAGATTTCTAAACGAAAAAACCATCCGCCGTTCGGACAGCATGCTTGACCTCATCAGGAGATCATTTCTTTTAGAAAAAAAATGGAAAATAAACACAATTTCCCAGAGCAGATGAAGTTTCTCCCGGGTCCATTCGTTATTAAATGATTTGCATAAACCCTGATAGAGAATGATCATAGTGTGTGTGTGTGTGTGTGTGTGTGTGTGTGTGTGTTTGTGAATGATCATAGTTTATGTGTGTGTGTGTGTGTGTGTGTGTGTGAATGATCATAGTGTATGTATGTGTGTGTGTGTGTGTGTGTGTGTGTGTGGGTGTGTGTGTGTGTGTGTGTGTGTGAATGAT
>NW_027666979.1:30000-32500 GCF_963457725.1 Sprattus sprattus | reverse complement strand
CTCTATTAGTCTTATGTTCTATTCTAAACTCTATGACTCTTTTATTCTATTCTAAACTCTATGACTGTTCTATTCTATTCTATACTCTAATAGTCTTATGTTCTATTCTATTTTCTGACTCCAATGTTCTATTCTATACTCTATGACTCTTTTATTCTATTTTATACTCTATGACTCTTATATTCTATTCTATATTCTGACTCTTATATTTTATTCTAAACTCTATTACTCTTATCTTCTATTCTAAACTCTATGACTCTTATATTCTATTCTAAACTCTATGACTCTTATATTCTATTCTAAACTCTATGACTCTTATATTCTATTCTATACTCTATTACTATATATTCTGACTCCAATGTTCTATTCTAAACTCTATTACTCTTATATTCTATTCTGTTCTCTATGACTCTTTTATTCTATTCTAAACTCTATGACTCTTATATTCTATTCTATTCTCTATGACTCTTATATTCTATTCTAAACTCTATGACTCTTATAATCTATTCTATACTCTATTACTAGTCTATATTCTGACTCCAATGTTCCAATGTTCTATTCTAAACTCTATTACTCTTATATTCTATTCTATTCTCTATGACTCTTATATTCTATTCTATACTCTATTACTATTCTATATTCTGACTCCAATGATCTATTCTAAACTCTATTACTCTTATATTCTATTCTATTCTCTATGACTCTTATATTGTATTCTAAACTCTATGACTCTTATATTCTATTCTATACTCTATTACTATTCTATATTCTGACTCCAATGTTCTATTCTAAACTCTATTACTCTTATATTCTATAGTATTCTCTATGACTCTTATCTTCTATTCTAAACTCTATGACTCTTATATTCAATTCTATACCCCATTACTAGTCTATATTCTGACTCCAATGTTCCAATGTTCTATTCTAAACTCTATTACACTTGTATTCTATAATATTTCGCCCTGCAGGATGATGCGTGCAGTGACTCGTCCTCGCGCAGCGGCGGCTGTAGCCCTCAGGAGCGTCTGTCTCCGTTCGGCCGCCCCGCCCCGGCCCCCGTCGCCCCGGGACACCTGGACGCCTCGACGGAGCGGCTCAACGACGAGCACCTGAGGGCCAAACGCGCCCGCGTGGAAAACATCATCCGCGGCATGAGCCACTCCCCCAGCGTGCCGCTGCCCTCCTCTTCCTCTTCCTCATCTGGCGCGCGGAGCGGGGAACGAGAACGTGAGCGTGATCGTGATCGTGATCGTGAACGAGAGCACGATCGTGAGCGTGAACGTGATCGTGAACGGGACAGGGACAGGGAGAGGAACGGGGATGCGGAGGTTTCGGGGGACGTAGAAGACGGAACCCTGCAGCAGCCGCCGTCCAGCCCGCGGGAGAAAGGAGAGAGCTACACACACACGCACACACACACGGAGAGCTACCGCGAGAACAAGCGCAAGCAGAAGCTGCCGCAGCAGCAGCAGACGCAGCAGACGCAGCAGACGCAGCAGAGCTTCCATGCGCTGGTGTCGGACGCACACACACACCCACACACACACACACACGCGGAGCAGAAGCTGCAGGAGCGCCGCATGCTGAAGGTGCAGCTGGAGGACATGCAGAAACAGCTGCGTCAGCTGCAGGAGAAGTTCTTCCAGATCTACGACAGCACCGACTCCGAATGCAACGACCACCCCGACGACAACCAATCGGAGGACAGCGCAGCAGCACGCTCCGACGACGCCGACGGTAACCACGAAAACGACTCCGCCGCCGACGACCGCTCAGACAACGAGATGTCGGACCTGGACCCGGGTCACTTCCTGGACCGGGCGCGGGCTCTGCTGCTAATGCGGGAGCCGGGTCACTTCCTGGAGCGGGCCAGGCCTAAGCCCAAGAGGGAGGCGTTGCCGTCGACGACGACGGGGAGGAAAGGAGGACCGATCGGGTCGATGATGCACGCCGCCGAGGGCAAGCAGCTGGCCGAGACGCTGAAGCAGGAGCTGAACTCCGCCATGTCGCAGGTCGTCGACACCGTGGTCCAGGTGTTCGCCAAGCCTCCTCCAGTGGGAGCACGACGCACGCAGGTCTACCCGACCCCCCAGGGCCCCCTCTCGGGCTCGTCCGATCGCTTCGCCAACGGCGTCAACGGGGACCACCACAACCGCAACCTCCACCACAACAACGCCAACATGTCCTCCTCCGTCAGCCGGCGTCTGCAGTGCTTCGGCGACGTCATCATTCCGAGCGCGCTGGAGTCGTCGTTCGGCGGCGTGCCGTTGCCCGGCGACCAGACGGAGGCGCTGCCCCTAGTGGTGCGGAGGGTGGTCGTGCCGTCGTCGGGAGAGCAGCAGCACCAGTCCTCGGCCGTGGGGGCCCACGGGGGTCACCACCACCCGACCCTCCACCCCTCCTCCCTCTCCGCCTCCATGGGCTTCAGCCCCCCCCCCTCCTCCTCCTCCTTCAGGCCCCCCTCCTTCGCCCTCCCCCTCATGGGGTACCCCTTCCAGAC
>NW_027666980.1:20000-25026 GCF_963457725.1 Sprattus sprattus | reverse complement strand
CCTCCTCCTCTCTCTCTCCTCCATCTCTCTCCTCCTCCTCTCTCTCTCCTCCTCTCCCTCCTCCTCCTCCTTTCTCCTCCTCCTCTCTCCTCCTCCTCCTCCTCTCTCCTCCTCTCCCTCCTCCTCCTCTCTCTCCTCCTCCTCCTCTCTCTCTGTCTGACAGGTACGTTCTCTCGATGCGTGCCGAGGTCCACCAGTTCCTGCTGCGCGGCGCCACGGTCATCCACTACGAGCAGGACACCCGCCTCAGCGCCCGCTGCTCCCTGCGCCTGCTGCCCGACAACGGCACCCTGGTCTGGGCACGGCCCCACAGCGGCGGCCCCTTCCCTGGAGCCAAGGCCTCCTCCTCCGACCCCCCCCAGCCCTCGGGGACCAGCAGCGGCGGTAGGGTGCATCAAAGTGTGTGTGTGTGTCTGTGTGTGTGTGTGAGGTAGGGTGCATCAAAGTGTGTGTGTGTGTGTGTGTGTGTGTGCGTGTGTGTGTGTGTGTGTGTGAGGTAGGGTGCATCAAAGTGTGTGTGTGTGTGTGTGTGTGTGTGTGTGTGTGTGTGTGTGTGTGTGTGTGTGTGAGGTAGGGTGCATCAAATTGCAAAAATTCAATCTCAAACCGTCTGGGGTTGCATTTTGTTCAGACACACACACACATAAAAATGACTTTCGCAAAGGAGCTGCAGAATCGCTCACGAGAAGCTCAGTTACTTCTCCTGAAGAGATCATGATCGTTCCACATGCCTCCTGATTAGGGATGGGTATCGTTTGGGTTTTTTCCGATACCGGTACATAACCGATACTTTTAAAACGATACCGGTGCCTAAACGGTGCCAGAACCGATACTTTTTTTTTTTTTTAATTAAAGACATTAGGCTTATTTATTGCCAAGGCAAATAGTTTTCTTTAAATGTAACAATATATTAACTGTTTGAGGTATTCTATAAATAAAAATAAATACAAAACACTTGGCTTCAAACCTTTTAACTTCAAACTATGAACAATATATTAACTTATACCAACTGTTTACAGTATACTTAAATACATATAAATAAATACATAACAAACTCTGTACACACACTTCACACTTCAGTAATACTTTTGCAGAAATATGAGCATGTTTGCCTTCAGAGTAAAACAAATATGAATTAGTTTGCATTTATTTAAACCCACTGGTTTCGTGAATGTGTACTGCCCCTTTAAAAGTTTAGCTTCAGGGCCTCTTGAGTTCTCTACCCCATTTACACGCAATTTTGTTGTTGCATATGCTGCACGTCGCGTTGTTTGAATCTTTTTGTGCGAAATACAGCCACACTTTTGATCGTTTACCTTTCGACATTTTCTCCGTTATATTGATGGCTAGCTCTGTTTGTGCTTCCTCTGTGCAAGGCTGCCTGCTCTTCGCTGTCAGACTGTTGCAATGTTATTGTAGCGTCCAAGTTAGTGCTCTCTTAAGAACTCACATTGAGAAGGAATATCTTTGGATGAGACGGTAGCTCTCCGTTTAATAAAGCGTATCCAACTTCTGCTTAGAACAACCACACTTATCTTGAAACCGAAACCACACGCAAGTCAACCCATTACCATGGCAACTCCTCAACACAAATCCCGTTTCCACTAGTCCCATACGGAATGCAGCGTGAGCGACACAGGCGACGAGAGTCTATATTGGGAGATGGAGCAGTTTTATATGTGCCCCACGAAATCTGTTATCAACACAAAAAAGTATACAGATCGTACTCAGAAAGATCTACGCCACTAACGTTACTTCTCGTTAGCTATCGCTAGTTTTGTTAAATTATAAAAATTTTAATAAAAAAAAATAAATAATAATAATTATCTGCTCAGGCACCGAAAGGAAGCACCGAAATCTGCGTTGCATTTCGGTCCGGGTAGGTATCGGTTGTATGGAACCGGTGCCGTATTGGTACCGGTTCTCGGTACCCAACCCTACTCCTGATATATCGTTGTCACGGTGAATTGAGGTGTGAAGAACAGTTGTGGGTTTCAGTTGTTCAGTTGTTCATTTCTATTCGCAAAAATTCCTTGAATTTCTCATTTATGGAAAAGCACATATAGTATTCACTATAACAAACAGTCAATAGAGTTGGAACACAGCATGTGAAAAATATGAAGATGAGCCTTTTTTTTTTTGCATTTAGTGTTTTTACATGGATGGTAACACTTTGAGCACCCAGCCAGATCAATATGCTGGAACTGTGTATTTTGATGCAAATTAAATCTCAAACCGTCTGGGGTTGCATTTTGTTCAGACACACACATAAAAATGACTTTTGCAAAGTTTTGTGAAAATTCATTGAGATTTAGAGTTGGAACACAGCAAGTGAAAAGAAATTGAAACCAGAGCCCAAAGTGGCACCAGAGAATGATATAAAAAATTTTCCGCCTTATCATGCCTCCCCAATGGGTAAAAGCTGATGTGCCGTTCCACCTCTAGAACACCACGTATCGTAAAAATGTTTTGCATTTATTGTTTTTGCATGGATGGTAACACTTTGAGCGCCCAGCCAGATCAACACGCTGGAACTGTGTATTTTAATGCACCCTAGGTGGCGGGGGCAGCAGTGGGGGTGTGCTGGGGTCGTCGGGGCTGACGGAGGGCACGCTGGACCTGTCCTCGGTGAAGGCGGTGTTCCGGGGTCACCCGGGGGCGGACGTGGCGGCCGTGTGTCTGCAGAACAAGCTGAGCGGCGGCCTGAGCTGCTGTGGCGAGCACGCGGCGGTCACCCTGCTCCACGGCCACGGCACCACGGACAACCGGCTGCTGCACCTGGTGGCGCCGGGCCACACCGCAGGCATGCTGCACGAGGGACTGCAGGCGCTGGCCACCGCCACCAGGAGGATGAGACGCTTCCCCGACCAGAGGCTGCAGTGGCTCAGGAGGCAGTACATCAGCCTCTATCAGGTAAAGCACTGGTGTGTGTGTGTGTGTGTGTGTGTGTGTGTCTGTGTGTGTGTGTGTCATCAGCCTCTATCAGTTAAAGCACTTGTGTGTGTGTGTGTGTGTGTGTTTGTTTGTGTGTGTGTGTGTGTGTGTGTTGAAAGGTTGTCGAGGTGCTGCTGTGTTTCTTTGCTATCTAAACTCAAGTGGAACATACTGGTATCACAGGTTATGTCAGATAAGGGATACTAGTAGGGCTGTCATGTTAAACGCAATATTGCAATACCATTGCAAGCCAACCTCAACCGCCACAACCACTACGCTCACGTCTCTTCTTCTTTTCATGGGGCTAGGCCCTTCTTGTTTTATACGTCAGTGCATGTTGAGCACCCCTAGAACAGTGCAGGGGAAGTTCCTTCATCACAACAGTCCTAGCTACCAGGCTCTCCTTAAGCACATGAACACTCCCAGCTCTGGGTGATACAGGGACACGTTCTTGATAGATAGTTGTTGTTGGTACCTCAAATAGTACACACAGCTGCTTATGCAATATGGCCCGCAGGACATCAGACCTTAAATAATGGTTATGTAATGAGTGTGCGTGTGTGCTTGTGTGTGTGCATGTGTGTGTGTGTGTGTGTGTGTGTGTGTGGGTGTGTTTTTTCGGTTATGTGTGTGCCTATCTTTACCTCTGTGCATATGCAGCCTTTTTTTCCCTTGTATGTGACAAAACTCAATGGATTTCAGTGTTTATGTGTTTGGGCTAATGTGTTTAGGTGTGTGTATAATCACACTCTGACCTCTGGTGTGTGTGTGTGGGTGTGTGCGTGTGCGTGTGCGTGTGCGTGTGCGTGTGCGTGTGAGTGTGTGTGTGTGTGTGTGTGTGTGTGTGTGTTTGTTTCTGTGTGTGTGTGTGTGTGTGTGTGTTTCTGTGTGTGTGTGTGTGTGTGTGTGTGTGTGCACCCGCAGGAGGATGGTCGGTGTGAGGGCCCCACGTTGGCCCATGCCATTGAGCTCTTTGGGGGGCGTCGGTGGAATGTGGGGGTAGGCAGTGGGAGTGGCACACTGGGAAGGGGCGGGGAGAAGGCGGGGTCACAGAGAGGCAGCCCACTGGGCATCAACGCTGCCAACAAGAAGAAGAAGAAACCGCTAGTCAGGGTGAGGACACACACACACACACACACACACAGAGACACACGTGAAACACTCTGGGGGGACACAGGCACTCACACAAGACAACACACACACACACACACATGTTCAACACAAAAACCGACCAACAGACACACACACACAAAGTTCATACTCACGTCCATACACTTTCGCCATAAAAGCATTCACAGGTTCTCTCTTACACACACACACACACACACACACACACACACACTAACACACAAACATGCTCAGAAAAAAATACCCCCTCTCATAGACGCAGTGCTGAGACATGACACATATTGGCGCCCACAGTCCTGAGTGCCTGTGTTTGTTGTCGTCTTCAGGGAGGGACACTCACACACACACACACACACACACACACACACACACACACACACGCACACACACACACACACACACACGTCTTCCGTCCTGAGTGCTGTGTTTGTTGTGGTCTCCAGGGAGACAGTGGCGAGGGCACGGATGATGAGATGATCACCAGGAAGACTCGTAGCTGTAAGGAGTCTGTGGGCAGGAGGGAGTCGGACCCGTGTGACGGACAGGACACGCAGGAGACAGGTGAGGCATCTACAACACACACACACACACACACACACTCATCTACAACACCTCCGTCATCACCAGGGCTCAAAACACACACACACACACACACACACACACACACACACACACACACACACACACACACACACACACACACACACACACACACACACACACACACACTCATCTACAACACCTCATTCATCACCTGGGCTCAAAACACTGCAGGGAATATCACTGCAATCGTCACATTGTCTCCAATCTCTAGAATGTCTGTTTTAGTATGTGTTTTGTTTTTGTGATAATTTGACATGTGTGTTCTGCACTTTCATGGCAATTTCTGGCAATACATGCGTCTATCTCACTGTGTGTGTGTGTGTGTGCGTGTGTTCGTAGAAGACAGCGCCACCTCTGGCCT
>NW_027666980.1:10000-15000 GCF_963457725.1 Sprattus sprattus | reverse complement strand
AAACACCATCCCGCCACTTCTCATACGCAGAAGGAGAAGGCAGATTATGATGATGGCTGCACTGCCTGCCTGTAGTCACTTATGCCTGCCTACAGAGTGATTACTGGTTCTGCTCCCACCTACCTAAATGCTCTTGTAAGGGCAAATGTTACCCCAAGGATTCTGCGCTCTTCTAGTGAGCGGAGTCTGGCACTGCCAGACTAGGTGGTGAATTGTAGTAAAGGTAGTAATTTGGTAGGTAAAGGTTCATGAATCTGTTTCATAATGACTGGGGTTGATTAGCTGCTTGATCACAGACGTCCCTCCTCTGTATCCGTAGACCTGCTGACACGCAACGGCTCCGACATGGGCCTGTTCATCCGCTCCCGGCAACCGTTGCCTGACAACCAGAAGCAGATCTCGGACGCCATAGCAGCGGCCAGCATCATGAGCAACGGCACGGGCGTGGAGAACGCATCGCTCGGCGTGCTCGGCCTCTCCTTCACGCAGCTCAGCGACTTCCTGGTCAACTGCCAGGGAGAACACCTCACCTACGGCCAGCTGCTGGGCCTCATTCAGGTGGGCAAACACTACATTTCCCATCATTCAGGTGGGCAAACACTACATTTCCCATCATTCAGGTGGGCAAACACTACATTTCCCATCATTCAGGTGGGCAAACACTACATTTCCCATCATTCAGGTGGGCAAACACTACATTTCCCATCATTCAGGTGGGCAAACACTACATTTCCCATCATTCAGGTGGGCAAACACTACATTTCCCATCATTCAGGTGGGCAAACACTACATTTCCCATCATTCAGGTGGGCAAGTACTACATTTCCAAGAAGCATTTTCTTGCCTTCCTTTTCCTGGATCTGAGGAAAGATTTGATTCATAGATTTGAAAGGAAGGATGAGTGAAATATTGCTTTTTTTCTGGAAGAAATGGCCTTGAAAGGAATGCTAAAATATTTCTTAAAAAAAAACTATTTCTCATTGCAGAAATTTGAGCCTTCAGCTGCCATGCACCAGATGGGCTGGATGTCCTTTGAAGGCTTTGCCAGGTAAGTTCCCAGATGTGTGTGTGTGTGTGTGTGTGTGTGTGTGTGTGTGTGTGTGTGTGTGTGTGTGTGTGTGTGTGTGTGCGTGCTTCGCCAGGTAAGTTCCCAGATGTGTGTGTGTGTGTGCTTCGCCAGGTAAGTTCCCAGAACTGCCAAAAAGTTTCTCAATTTTTTTTTTAATACCATACTGAAATAGATTGGTCTAGCATTCTTCTTTTACAACAAAACTGTACCTTAAAACGATATACAAATATAGATGTCCATTATGTCCACAGTACTGTATTTGTATATCGTTTTAAGGTACAGTTTTGTTGTAAAAGAAGAATGCTAGACCAATCTAGTTAGGTAGTTACTTACATTTCAGATCCCACATACTGCTTTCCCTCATCTTATGTCACCAATGTCATCGTTGTCACTCCTCATTCTGGATCCTCTGAGCTCCTATCAGGCGAATCTTTCCCATCATCCTTCGGGTGTTGGTGGAACAGTGTAAACCATAGACATGTATAGATCTATATATAGATCTCTATATGTCTATGGTGTAAACGGTTGATCTAGGGTTTGATTCCTGGCCGCTGCAGCATGCCCTTGTAAGTGTCCTGGGCTAAAAGCTTCAGCTAATGACTGGCTCTTCACCGTGACCTCTCCCGTAGGTTCCTCATGGACAAGGACAACTTAGTGTGTGTGTGTGTGTGTGTGTGTGTGTGTGTGTGTGTGTGTGTGTGTGTGTGTGTGTGTGTGTGTGTGAGCTTCAGCTAATAACTTGCTCTTCACCGTGACCTCTCCCGTAGGTTCCTCATGGACAAGGACAACTGTGTTTGTGTCTGTGTGTGTCTCTGTGTGTGTGTGTGTGTGTGTGTGTGTGTGTGTGTGTGTGTGTGTGTGTGTGTGTGTGTGAGCTTCAGCTAATGACTGGAACTTCACCGTTCCCTCTCCCTCAGGTTCCTCATGGACAAGGACAACTGTGTGTGTGTGTGTGTGTGTGTGTGTGTGTGTGTGTGTGTGTGTGTGTGTATATGTGTGAGCTTCAGCTAATAACTTGACCTTCACCGTGACCTCCCCTGTAGGTTCCTCATGGACAAGGACAACTTTGCGTCCAGGCTGGAGGAGTCGGAGGCGGACCCAGAGGAGCTGCAGTACCCGCTGTCCTACTACTTCATCGAGTCCTCCCACAACACCTACCTCACCGGCCACCAGCTCAAGGGAGAGTCCTCCGTGGAGCTCTACTCTCAGGTGAGTCCTCCCACAACACCTACCTCACCCTCAGGTGAGTCCTCCCACAACACCTACCTCACCGGCCACCAGCTCAAGGGAGAGTCCTCCGTGGAGCTCTACTCTCAGGTGGGTGAGGGGGACCAGGGGTGATGGGAAGAACCATAGACAGGGGTAGGGGGGTGGGGGTGGGCAACATAGACATACAGTGCCACTTGAAAGTATGTGAACCCCTTGAGCACTTAAGCGTTTTCTGTTGTTTTACCATGATTTTTCATTTTTTTATCACCAATTTTCCATAGATGAAATGTCAGGTTTATGTTTATCATTTGCATGTACTTGTTTAGAGGAAATTGTTTGAGTAGCCGAAAAACTACATGAAACATGGAATTAGTCCATTTCAAAAGTAAGTGAACCCCCAGCTGAATTGATAAAGTCAAGCAGGTAACAGATTCAGTGAAACTTATTTGGGTGATTAATTAGTCAATTGAGCAAACCGATCATCTGAGACATCCTTAGGGAAAGGTTTGGGCAACACAGATTAAAAGAGAGAGGAAACCAACCAAACTACTGTAGTGCCAAGGTGTACCCACACAGATCAACAATGCAGAGAGGAAACGAGATACCCGAGAACATCAGGAAGAAGGTACTGACAGCCCATCAGTCTTGGGAAAGCTATAAGACCATCTCCAAAAGATTCCAGCTCCATCCATCCATCCAAGACAAATCATTTAGAAATGGAGGGCATTCAACATGACCGCATCTCTGCCTAGAAGTGGACGCCCATCAAGACCATCACCAAGAAGCACCAGAAGAAGAATAAATCAGGTAAAAGTCAACCCACACATCACCTCTAAAGAGTTTCGGACCTCTCTGGCAGCATCTGGGGTAAATGTACATGGGTCTACAATCAGACGAAAATTGTTGGTTTTGATTGTGACAAAATAATTCTATCTCGGACTCATCTGTTTAAAGAAGGGACTTCCAGAAGGCCTTTGGTTTATCCAAGTGCTCTTGGGCAAAGTTGAAACGGGCAGTTTTGTTCTTTCTTAAGAGCAGAGGCTTCCTTCTAGCAACCCGAGCATGAATGTTATGTCTATTCAATTTTCGTCTGATTGTAGACCCATGTACATTTACCCCAGATGCTGCCAGAGAGGTCCGAAACTCTTTAGAGGTTATGTGTGGGTTGACTTTTACCTGATTTATTCTTCTTCTGGTGCTTCTTGGTGATGGTCTTGATGGGCGTCCACTTCTAGGCAGAGATGCGGTCATGTTGAATGCCCTCCATTTCTAAATTATTTGTCTTGGATGGATGGATGGAGCTGGAATCTTTTGGAGATGGTCTTACAGCTTTCCCAAGACTGATGGGCTGTCAGAACCTTCTTCCTGATGTTCTCGGATATCTCGTTTCCTTTCGGCATTGTTGATCTGTGTGGGTACACCTTGGCACTACAGTAGTTTGGTTGGTTTCCTCTCTCTTTTAATCTGTGTTGCCCAAACCTTACCCTAAGGATGTCTCACATGATCGGTTTGCTTAATTGACTAATCAAGCACCCAAATAAGTTTCACTGAATCTGTTACCTGCTTGACTTTACCAATTCAGCTGGGGGTTCACTTACTTTTGAAATGGACTAATTCCATGTTTCACGTAGTCTTTTGGCTACTCAAACAATTCCCTCTAAAAAAAGTACACGCAAATGATAAACATAAACCTGACATTCCTTCTATGGAAAATTGGTGATGAAAAAAATGAAAAATCATGGTAAAACAACAGAAAACTCCTAAGTGGTCAAGGGGTTCACATACTTTAAAGTGGCACTGTATATACACTCCTCCCAGATCAGACAACACAACGTCAATCGGTCATCATCAGACATATCGTAGTAGACAGGTGAATGGCGAGGTAAGAGAAACAAAATTAAAGGTGCACGGTATTTTGAAAGAGGTCGATCATCACCAATAGGCTAATATCATTAGATATGGGCTTGCATTTTCATTAAGCAGGAAAAATTAACCTTAGACATGCAGGGATAGCCTGCTACTGGTGTGTCAACTCGCAAGCGCTAGTTAAAAAGAACAATGCTGCTAATTCTAAATGATTTAGCAAGTAGTCTATGCGATCTCCGAATCACATTTCTCATTCCTAGCTGGATGAATTTCAAACTTATTTGTATCAATGAATCAGCTCTTAATGTGACCTCATCAAACACACTCAAAATCTACAGAGTACATATTAAGCAACATATAAAAAATGCTGGAGTTGTTGGCTGCTTGCTTCACTGCTTGTGGATGGTTGCTCATCATCTGAATCTTCCTCCTGGCTATGCATTGGTCCTTGAACATACACTATTCACAAAAAGTTAGTGATATCTGGCTTTTGGGTGAGTAGTGTATTTTAGCATTGACCCTGTGAATATTTTTTTAGAAAAGTAACCTACTAACAAATACTAATAATTGTATTAATATTGATTGATTCACATCCATATGAATGGATGACATGACAAACAAGTGGTGGAAAATGGAAAGTATTTGTTAGTAGGTTACTTTTCACAAAGTTAACTTTAACGGTGATGTGTTTTTTGTTTAATTTGGCAACTTATTTACTGCATAATCCTCGAAAGATTTGTGAAATTTGCCCCTCCGGATCAGAGCCCCCCTACATAGAAAATCCCAATTTAACCCCTGTGTATATATGTCTATGGTGGGCAAGATGAGCCTCAGGAAGAACCATACACAGGGTGGG
>NW_027666980.1:0-5000 GCF_963457725.1 Sprattus sprattus | reverse complement strand
ATGTGTGTGTGTGTGTGTGTGTGTGGAGTCCTTGCTATGTGTGTGTGAAACCTCAATGTTGTTTGCTGGACTTGGATTATGTATCTGTGTGAGATTGTTGAGTTGGTGAATTTGTCTGTGTCTGTGTGTAAGAAATAGAAGAAGAGAGGGAAAGAGAGGGAGAGGGGAAGGAGAAAAAGAGAGGAGGGAGGGAGGGAGAGGGAGAGGGGGATAGAGAGAGAGAGAGAGAGAGAGAGAGAGAGAGAGAGAGAGAGAGAGAGAGAGAGAGAGAGAGAGAGAGAGAGAGAGAGAGAGAGAGAGAGAGAGAGAGAGAGAGAGAGAGTACATCCATAGCCTGAGGGCGTTGTGGTTTGTTGCATGTGTGTGTGTGTGGTGTGTTGCATGTGTACACACTGGAAATGTAAATAGTCGGCCACCATCAACTGTGTGTTTACAGAAGGGTCCTGATCTTGCCTCTGGAGCTGGCTGAGCTGAGTGGGAAGAAACCTATAATGTGTGTGTGTGTGTGTGTGTGTGTGTGTGTGTGTGTGTGTGTGTGTGTGTGTGAGAAAGAGAGACAGATAGAGAGAGACAGTGAGTAGGGGAGAGAAAGGGGCAGAGAAGTCGCCGTAAACGTAGAAATGGATAGAGGAAGATGCAAAAAATAAGAACAGAAGAAGAAAGAACAATGAGATATTGTTTATGAAAATGTATCAAGGGAAAGTATACAAACAAACACACACACACACACAGCATCCATCTGGTTTCTCAGGCCCTCTGCTCTGCTCCCAATTTGAACCCCACACACACACACACACACACACACACACACACCCTTTTCCTGTGTGTGTGAGAGAACTGCTCGTTCATCTGTTTATTTACTTCAGTGCACATCATAGACTCAGACCACAGGAAGCCATTAGAGGCTGCAGTGTGTGTGTGTGTGTGTGTGTGTGTGTGTGTGTGTGTGTGTGTGTGTGTGTGTGTCTGCACACAGATCCGCTCCCGTCTGAGTTTAGTCTCTGCGCTTGGGGTGAAGTATGCTAACTCAGACAAATACGCCCAGTAGGCCGTAAGGTGAACACGGTTTTCGTTTCAGCCCGTTCCACTCACTGGCATCTACACAATCTTTAGCTTATAAAAAAGAACGAGTCGTGGTTAGTTACCAAAAAAAAGTTCGTCGCTGATTTTCCAGTCGATTGTCTATATGGCTTTGTTTCATGCAGAACTAGAGACTTCAGAGCGTAATAAGATTTTTGTCGGGAGCCGTGCCACGGTTCGACACGTGATCATGCTACACCAATGAGAAGGCTGCATTTGTCAACAGAATGGAAAAATGGCGGCTCCCGTGTGGTTAGAAACATCGTTAAAGATAGAGGAAAACATCCGAACATCCTCAAAAGTGGGCTAAATTAATTCTAATTAGTGCTGTATAGATAGCCGCGTCCAAGAATAACAATGAGGCAAATATACGATAATGTTATTTTTATGTTAAGTCATTGACATCAAGTTTAACATACATGGGAATACCCATTACTGTGGATCTTACATGGACTGTGAACACCCACCGAAGAAATCAAGGCAAAGACTGTACTTCCTACATCAGCTGAGGAAGTTCAGCACCATCAGCTGTGTGTCCTGACAGCATCACTTGGTATGGGAACTGTACAGCCTGTGACTGCAGCACCGAATCATCAGAGCATCTCTCCATATTCTGCAGGAGACCTACAAGAAAATACCTACCTACCAGCGCCCAAGGTATTGTAAAGGATTCCTAACATCCTGACCATGGACTTTTCAAAACACTGAGGTCAGGCAAACGTCTCTGCTGCTACAAGACCAGAACAGAGAGACTGAGGAGGAGCTTCTTTCCTCAAGCATTCCTTATCCTGAACACACACAATGACTATAAAACATCAATTACACCTTTTTTCACACACTGCTCTTTAAACTCCCTCTTGCTATTTATGAAAAATATTTCTTGATCTTTCTTTCTTCACACTCGCACAGAAAAAACAGTAGTATTTTTATGCATGTGACAAATAAACCTCCATGTATCAATAAAAGGCAGTAATTGTAAATACCAATGACCATCTGTTTGTTCATTCATTCATTCATTCTTCCACAAATGAAAACAACACTAATGAACCATAAAAACACTCTTTATGAAACATGAAATATGATATATAAAACTGTACAAAACTGAATAAGAAATAACAGATTAGGGACACTCAGTCCTCACTGTTAGTGTCAGTGTCAGGACAGTTATCTTCCAGTTCCTACAGCAACGACATAGGTCAACTATGCAACACAATCCTGCAGAAAAACATCTGTCTGTCTCACAGGCACCTTTGCAGCCACAGTGTATCACATGCAAAACACTGTCAGGGGCCGGATTTCTAGTCATCCAGGTGACATGCAAGTTCCCATTCTCTATTTGCCAACCATATCCAGCAGGTGATGGAGCACTTATATTATGTTTGAGACAGGACCTCATTATTGCAGCCTGGTAGTTTGCCCTTTTGCAGTGCTGATGGAGGGCATCAGTGGTAGGGGGAATGGATAATTCTGGCAAGGCTGATGATGTCATACAGAAAGCCTTGAACCTAGCTTTATTTACATTATCAGCTGCCGACTGATCATATAAGTGGCATACATACTGGCAAAGAAATGCAAATGTTGACTGCTCCAAGTTTAAGTTAGTACCTAAACTTTTAAAAGCCTTTAGGTACTCATCTTTCTCACATGCAACAGAAAATGTCTTTTTTTTCTCCTTTGCCATTAAAGGCACTTGTGGAGTCACACCCAGAAAATGTTTGAATTCCGATCAAGGCTGAAAACACACTGGTTCCAAGAGCTGATGACACCTTGGTAATGTCAATGATACATGTCCTGTTGCCAGTCCCTGTAAAAAAACATATAAAGTGCATGGCAAATCTGTCTGCACACTTACAGCAATGACTGCCACATCTGTATATGCCAGACAGTGTAGCGGGTTGAAACGGAAACAGGGTTCACCTTACAGCCTATATGAGGATGTGCATGTGTGTGAGTGTGAGTGTGCACACACTGGGCACCTTCACGAGGCTTCTCTCCAGTCTTCTCTTCCACACACACACACACACAAACAGAGTTGAAGACCTTGTAAATGTTTTCCCACATAGTATGTTTTTGCATATGAAAATGCCAGTGAAAATGCCTTTAAATATTGTAAACATATAAAAGGTCAGGCACATTTATGTGGACCTTCCCTGCCATGTACTATCAGGTGATGTTTTAAAGACCCAGCTTGTTTAGAAGTTTTTCCACATTGGCATGAGTATCAACATATGCATTTGAGAAGGGCAAACTTCAAACTTCAGAATTCAAGCATTTACATGGCTTTTCTTCACTGTGCAACCGCTGATGGCATTTCAGACTTGATGTCCTAGTGTAGTGTTTCTCAACCACTGGGCCGTTGCACTTATCCTTATTACTACTGTATTTTGTGCTGTGTCTTACTGATATAATGTATTTAACCCTTATTTAATGTTAATCACAATTACAAACGAGGGTCTGACAGGGCTTACAATTAGGTGTGAGTGCTCCAGATCAATGAGGAAAAGTCAACCCCCTCCCTGGATTTCTAAAGTTGGGATGATTATTGTATTTCTGTGATGACTTCTTACAATGTTGCATGGAATTGTTTGTGTATCATCTAAGCCTATGATTTCTCATAGTTAAGATCACCTTAGCTGACGTAGGAAGTACAGTCTTTGCCTTGATTTCTTCGGTGTGCTGGGTGTTCACAGTCCATGTAAGATCGTCAGTAATGTGTATGCCCATGTATGTCAAACTTGATCTAAATGACTTAACATAAAAATAACATTATCGTATATTTGCCTCATTGTTCTTCTTGGACGCGGCTATGTATACAGCACTAATTAGAATTAATTTAGCCCAATTTTGAGGATGTTCAAGTGTTTTCCTCTATCTTTAACGATGTTTCTAACCGCACGGGAGCCGCCATTTTTCCATTCTGTTGTCAAAAAGCAGCCTTCTCATTGGTGTAGCATGATCACGTGTCGAACCGTGGCACGGCTCCCGACAAAAATCTTATTACGCTCTGAAGTCTCTAGTTCTGCATAAAACAAAGCCATATAGACAATCGACTGGAAAATCAGCGACGAACTTTTTTTTGGTAACTAACCACGACTCGTTCTTTTTTATAAGCTAAAGATTGTGTAGATGCCAGTGAGTGGAACGGGATTCATTTTCTAAAGCACTTTTCGTGCTTCACCTTGCGGCCTACAGGCCTCTCCTCAGACCGACTCTGCATCTCTCACTCTCTCTCTCCCTCTCTCTATCTCTGTCTGTCTCTCTCTCTCTCCCTCTCTCTATCTCTGTCTGTCTCTCTCTCTCTCTCTATCTCTGTCTGTCTGTCTGTCTCTTTCTCTCTCTCTGACTCCATCTCTCACTCTCTCTCTCCCTCTCTATCTCTGTCTGTCTGTCTGTCTCTTTCTCTCTCTCTCTATCTATCTCTTCTCCCTCTCTCTCTCTCCCTCTCTATCTCTCTCTATCTATCTTCCTCTCTGTCTCTCTCTTTATCTCTCTCTCTCTTTGACTCTCTGTCTCTGTCTCTCTCTCTGACTCTCTTTTTCTCTCTCTCTGTGTCTCTCTGTGTCTCTCTCTCTGTCTCTCTCTCTCTCCCTCTGTCTCTCTCTCTCTCCCTCTCTCTCTCTCTTCCTCTCTCTATCTCTCCCTCTCTCTCTCTCCATCTCTCTCTCTCTCTCTCTCTCTGTCTCTCTCTCTCTCCCTCTTTCTCTCTCTTCCTCTCTCTATCTCTCCCTCTCTCTCTCTCTCTCTCCCTCTCTCTATCTCTGTCTGTCTCTCTCTCTCTCTCTATCTCTGTCTGTCTGTCTGTCTCTTTCTCTCTCTCTGACTCCATCTCTCACTCTCTCTCTCCCTCTCTATCTCTGTCTGTCTGTCTGTCTCTTTCTCTCTCTCTCTATCTATCTCTTCTCCCTCTCTCTCTCTCCCTC
>NW_027666981.1:2500-7500 GCF_963457725.1 Sprattus sprattus | reverse complement strand
CGTGTGTGTGTGTGTGTGTGCGGCTGTATGTGCCTTGCTTGTTGTTGCGCAGTGTGTGACTGATCTTGTGGCGTGTCGCAGTGAGTGTGTGTGTGAGTGTGTGTCAAACAGCCTTGGCCCTTGAGAACCTTGGGAAAATGGAGCGTAAATATTTACCCTCTCTGATAATCCAACACCTGCTCAAGCCCACACGCTCCTATGCCCGCCTCTGGAGTTTGATTGGCGCATCCCTGCACCAACACGCTTCTCTGAAGTTTGAGTGGCGCATCCCTGCACCAACACGCTCCTATGCCCGCCTCTGGAGTGTGTGTGTGTGTGTGTGTGTGTGTGTGTGTGTGTGTGTGGGTCCTGCACACTCACCCGTGTTGCACTGCTACCCTTAGCTCTCGTGCTATCTTGCTTGCAGGCCTGTAGACTTTAAACAGCACTCTCTCAGTGAAGCCAAGAACATTTCTGGAACAACTTTAGGAAGCTATAAATAGCTGTGCTTAATGAGTCTGCGTTATGAAACTCACACTACAGTTGGGCCAACAACCTAAACAGCGATACTGTAGTGGTGCCATGTTACATCGTGTGTGTGTGTGTGTGTGTGTGTGTGTGTAGTTGTGTTAGTTGTTACATAATGTGCAATTAGCCTTGATTGCAATCAATGGAAATGACAGAATGCCCTGTGAGTTTGACAGCCCTTCTGAAAGGTATGTCATTACCCTCCTCTTCATCGTCATCATCCTCATCATCACCACAATCATCATCAACGTCATCACCCACATCTTCAAAACAACAACAAGAACACCACAGACATCATCATGTCCATAATTACACGAGCAGTCTGCCATTGTATAGTGTGACACACACACACACACACACACACACACACACTAACACACAGACACAGACACACACACACACACTCACACACTCACACACACACACACACACACACACACACACACACACACACACAGAGGAGCAATCTGTCATTGTTGAGTGTATAACCATGAATATTAAGCTGATATTTACCCACGTATAACAAATCAATTCCCTCCCGTTTGAACGTTTAAAGCACACAAAGACGATTTGATTAAACAGTTTGGCTGTGTTACCACTCAGCTCAAGGAGCAAAGCCTCCTTCATCTGAGGAATCTCAATCACAGAGACAGTCACACACACACACACACACCTCACACACACACACCTCACACACACACACACCTCACACACACACACACACACACACACACACACACACACCTCACACCCACACAGACAGACACACACACACACACACACCTCACACACACACACACACACACACACACACACACACACACACACACACACCTCACACACACACCTCACACACACACACACACACACACACACACCTCACACACACACACACACACACACACACACACACACACACACACACACACACACCTCACACACACACACACACACACACACACACACAGAGACAGTCAGCCTGAGAATCTCAATCAGCAGACATTCTCTCAGGTACAGGATCTCAATAAGCAGAAAAAAAACATGATTTAAAGAGCCCCATCAGCAGAGCCTCCCATCAGCAGAGGATGGGCCTCCCATCAGCAGAGGATGGGTCTCCCATCAGCAGAGGATGGGTCTCCTGGCCAAAGGATGGCTCTCCCATCAGCAGAGGATGGGTCTCCTGGCCAAAGGATGGCTCTCCCATCAGCAGAGGATGGGTCTCCTGGCCAAAGGATGGCTCTCCTGGCCAAAGGATGGCTCTCCCATCAGCAGAGGATGGGTCTCCTGGCCAAAGGATGGCTCTCCCAGGCCTCTCCGAGCTGATTTATATGTCTGGAGAGTGATTGGCGGAGAGAGAGAGAGCGCTAGCAAACAGAAAGCGTTGTGCATAGCATTAGAACACAGAGCTGTAGCCGTGAGGCTTTTCTCTCTCTTTTCTCTCTTGCTCTCCTTTCTTGCTCTCTCGCTTTCTCTCTCTTTTTTCTCTAACTCTCATTTCTTGCTCTCTCTCTCTTTTCTTTCTCGCTCTCTCTCTTTTCTCTCTTGCCCTCTCGTACTTTCCCCCACTCACGCTCCCCTTTAATGCGTTTCCTCTCCTCTCTGCCACTGCACTGTGTGTGTGTGTGTGTGTGTGTGTGTGTGTGTGTGTGTGTGTGTGTGTGTGTGTGTGTGTGTGTGTGTGTGTGTGTGTGTGTGTGTGTTTCCTCCCCTCTCTGCCACTGCACGGTGTGTGTGTGTGTTTGTGTGTGTGTGTGTGTGTGTGTGTGTGTGTGTGTGTGTGTGTGTGTGTGTCTCCTCCCCTCTCCTCCACTGCAGTCCTCATGTCAAACAAATTTGAACAAAGCCTGCTGAAAATTGAGAAAGCCTTGGTGCAGCCTCCGCACGGAATTAGTTTATTAGCATCTTAAAGGCTTTGGAAAATAGGCTTTCAAATTCATTTTCAGAGGGAAATGGCTCCTCCTTTCCCCCCCGAACATTAAGTAAAAAAAACACTGAGAGCAGAGGAGACGAGATGCAGGAGAGTGTGTGTGTGTGTGTGTGTGTGTGTGTGTGTGTGTGTGTGTGTGTGTGTGTGTGTGTGTTTGTGAGGTGTGTGTGTGTGTGTGTGTGTGTGTCTAGGTGTGTGTAGGTGTGTGTTTGTGAGGTGTGTGTGTGTGTGTGTGTCTGGGTGTGTGTGTGTGTGTGTGTAGGTGTGTGTTTGTGAGGTGTGTGTGTGTGTGTGTGTGTGTGTGTGTGTGTGTGTGTGTGTGTGTGTGTGTGTGTGTGTGAAGAGATGAAATGCAGGAGAGTGCCTCAGAGCCAAGGCTCTCTAGTTAGATGCCGGGATTTTGATCTGCACCTATTTACATGACCCTCTTCTGTAGCGGGGGCAGTATTAGTGTGTGTGTGTGTTTGAGTGTGTGTGTGTAGAAGGGCTCTGATATTTGTGTGTTTGGGGGTGTGTGTTTGGGGGTGTGTGTGTGTGTTGAAGGGCTCTGATATTTGTGTGTTTGTGTGTGTGTGTGTGTGTGTGTGTGTGTGTGTGTGTGTGTGTGTGTGTGTGTGTGTGTGTGTGGCTGTGGCATGGCACAGAGTGTGGAGGTGTGATTATGCAGGAGGCCTAATGAGCTGTCATCAGTGCCCACACGGGTCAGAGATGCGCGCGCACACACATACACACACACACACACACACACACACACACACGGGTCAGAGCTGTGCTGCTGTTAGAGGGATGCTCCCACATCTAAACCCTTGGAGAAGTGTGTGTGTGTGTGTGTGTGTGTGTGTGTGTGTGTGTGTGTGTGATGTTAAAGAGCATGCATGAAGAGCTTTTTTGTGTTTACAGAGAGACCGGGAGAGGGTGAGACTTTAGACTGAGAAATTAAAGACATGCAGTGGCAAAGAATGTTCCCCAAATATCAGAGCCCTTCTACATACACACACACACACACACACACAAACACACTCACACAGAAACCCAAATATCAGAGCCCTTTTACACACACACACACACACACACACACACACACACACACAGAAACCCAAATATCAGAGCCCTTTTACACTCACACACACAAACACTCACACAGAAACCCAAATATCAGAGCCCTTTTACACACACACACACACACACTCACTCACACAGAAACCCAAATATCAGAGCCCTTTTACACACACACACACACACACACTCACTCACACAGAAACCCAAATATCAGAGCCCTTTTACACACACACACACACACACACACAGACACACACACACACACACACACACACATACACACACACACACACACACACACATACAGAAACCCAAATATCAGAGCCCTTTTACACACACACACACACACACACACACACACACACACACACACACACAGAAACCCAAATATCAGAGCCCTTCTACACACACACACTCACACACACAGACACACACTCACACACACACACACACACACACACAGACACACAGACACACAGACACACACACACACACACACACACACACACACACACACACAGAAACCCAAATATCATAGCCCTTTTACACACACACACTCACACACACACCCACACACACAGACACACACACACACACACACACACACACACACTCACACACACACACAGAGAAACCAAAAAATCTGAGCCCTTCCTTTCCTCTCTGCTAAAGCATATTGTAAATCAAAGTCCTTTTAAAGTTTGAAGGTTAAAAGTCAAACCTTTTAAAGCTGCCAATAGATGAATCAGATTTCTTTAAAAAGCACATTTGTATTTTCCATGACTGCACGTAGCTCTTCTGAACAACAGCTCAGGGTTGAGGTTGTATGAGTTCCCTGTGACAGTGGCAGGTGTTCTGTGTAAACAGGAGTGTTGCCATGGCAGCCAGGGCCCCGGTGACAGGTGTTCTGTGTACAGGAGGGTTGTCATGGCAGCCAGAGGGCCCCGGTGGCAGTTGCAGGTGTTCTGTGTGAACAGGAGGCCGTGCTCAGACATGACTGAAGGCCGGTTAGGTGACGCCGGAGCCGTAATGCAAGCTTCGGAAAACAGGAAGTCAGCAGTTCTGCTCCGTGTGTGTGTGTGTGTGTGCGTGTGTGCGTGTGTGTGTGCTCTGGGCCGAGTGTCAGGGAGAGAGCCGAGGTGAACGGGTGGAAACGGAAAGCAAGAAAAAGGGAAAATTCCTTGGTGTCCATTTCTGCCATCATTTATGAAGGCATTTCAGACACACACACACACTCACATTTATTCCCACACATACATATACATGCATATTTACACACACACACACTTACTTGCATACATTTCCACACATACATACATGCCTATTTACTCGCACACACACACACACACACAGACACACAGACTTACTCATGTACTTTCTACTTTCCCACACATACATATACGTGTGTACTTACACACTCTCACACACACACACACCCTCACAACAAAGTCGCTAACACCCACTCCCGCTCTCCTCTCCCTCGTTCTCTCTCTCCCTTTGAAGCGAA
>NW_027666982.1:0-13676 GCF_963457725.1 Sprattus sprattus | reverse complement strand
GATCTTATTTCTCTTATGGGAGTCATATTGGGTATTAAGATGAAGTGTGAACAGCATATCAGCAAATAGGTTTCTGGTTGAATGGGAATTGGATCTGGATAATCAAATATGGACTATTTTCCATTGGTCCCATCATGCGTTTTATCATTAAAAGAAATTATTTCTGCAAAAAGTAAGGAAACATTCAGGTAAGGCAAGTTCAAGTGATGTGCTGAGGTGAGCACCAGTGAGCAGAACAACTTTATTATGCAGCAACGGCTCAGTACGGGGGAGGTGAGGATCTTGGGCCCTGTGGGGCCTTCATCTCATGCACTGCACTGTGACTTAGAGAGAGTTAGCCTTAGCACATTGACTTAGAGAGAGCTAGCCTTAGCAAAGTGACCTAGAGAGAGTTAGCCTTATAGAGTTAGACTTAGCACAGTGACTTATAGAGAGTAAGGGCCTGATTTACTAACAGGATTGCGCCCATTTCAGGCGTAAAATAGCGGTCTTAAACATAAAACGGTATTTACAAAGGAGGCGCATTTGAGTAGAGGTGCATTTTTACGCTTTGTGGGTGTGAGGTGCAATGAGATGGGAGGGTATAATATATAATATAATATAATATATATGGCAGCAGTTATAAGAGCAAGGCGAAGAAAGAAGACAGACACAGCGCACAGAAATAATTTTTTCAACTCGTATAACACTTTTTCAGTTAAGCGAACCACAAATCATTAGACAGTACAGGTTAACCAGCCACGCAATACTTCAATTACTGGACCAGATCAGAGATGACATCGAACCCTCCAGTTAGACTCAGCACAGTTACTTAGAGAGAGTACCTGGCATCTAGACATAGCTAAAGCACACCGGTGAAAAAGTGAGACGCAATCAATGAGCAGAATGTATTTTGGCTAACAGGGAAGGTACTTTGATCTTCACTTCCAGCCTATCTGGAGACAGTAACTACATATTTAATGGTAATATTGCACTTATTTTCCTGTGTTTCCTGACAGAGAGTTCCGCATGTTGTTAAGAGGTAAATTATTTTCTGAATAATATGTCAAGAAATCACATCAGGTAGGATGTGATGTAATCAATGTGTCTGCTTTAGTTTATCTGCCTCTCTATCTCTAAAAAAAAATTAGGAAAAAGGTCTGTAACTATGGTTAGTGCCTTTATGAAATATAAGTTGTGCTGTAATGGTGCTTTGTGTGCGTTTCTCCACTAACTTCTATGCAGATGTTTTGCTCACGGTAAAATCCTTTGCGAATAAAACTAAAATTAGTGTTTCTGTTCTAGCATGAGAAGGACTGAGAGTATCACTGAGATGTTGTCCTGTTGGAAAGATGGTTGGTGTTTGTGACTGGATTCCTCTGTGGGTTCCGCAGAGCACTGCTGTCATGGCGATGAGTAGAGGAGAGGGCAGAGGCCAGGCCTAGGGGAGGGAAAGATGTCTTTTACGGAGCAGAGAGGAAAGGGGTGGAGAAGAGAAGAGAGAACAGGAGAGGATGCTATATTCATTAAGATTTTTCCTTCCACCTCTCATCTTCTTCATCCATCCATCTGAAGCACCATTATGTCTTTTCAGGCTGCTTCCTGCTCTGATTCCATTCTCTTTTCCTGAGCCTCACAAAAGGTAGCTCTATTCGTGGACATGTTTTTTTTTTGCAGTACGATTAGATCTTGTGTACACGAGTTTGAGTGTGTCTGTACACTTATGTATGTGTGTGTTTGTGTTTCAGCATATATGGTGTTTGTGTGTGTGTGTGTGTGTGTGTGTGTGTGTGTGTGTGTGTGTGTGAACATCCTAATAATTCTTTCCGTTCTGACCTTTTTTTCTGTGTGTGTCTGTGCATGAACATGAGTGATGCTGTGAAGTGTTGTTTTGAATGTGCATGCGTTGTGTTTGTGTGTTTTTGTCTATGTGTGTGTGTGTTATTTTTTTTGTGTATCTGTGTGTGTCTGTTTTGTCTATGTGTTTGTGTGTGTTTTTGTCTATGTGTGTGTGTGTGTGTGTGCTTTTGTGCGTGTGTGTGTGTGTGTGTGTGTGTGTGTGTGTGTGTGTGTGTGTGTGTGTGAATGTGAATGGGCAGTCTCTGATGGAGAGGCTCTAATGGAGAGGCTGGCATTGCGTAGCTTTAATGAAACCCAGCCCAGACGGTTAATGAGTTAAACTCTCCGGCCTCGTGCTCTCCCACATAAACACACCGCTGTCTCTGATTGTCAGTCCTTTCCATTGTTTGTCATCATTCTGGTCTCCTTCTTTGCCCCACTCTATTCCCCCTTTCAGTCTGTGGCCTACTCCAACAAAAAAAGAAAACGAAAAAAAGATTCAACAGTACTATTTGTTCTCGAAGCACCAAGGCCTGTGTCACTGCCAAAACAAGAGGCTGCAGCTTTTCTGTGGAAGCGTCCAAACATTTCCTTTTTGGCTAAAGCAACTGGTGGTTTTTATGTGTCAGAGAAACAGTTTTATTTCCTCTTGGGTACCAGTCGATGCACCTCAATTGTCATATCCTTCAAAAGTACACGAAAAAAACATCCACCAGGCCTAGATTTCCCTTCTCTTAATGCTTAAGCATAATGGACCACGACACCGCTCTCCTCGAGAATTATTCTTTTGATTTTTTAGCAAAAGCACAATGATGGGAAGACGGTTGGGAACAGAGGAGTCTTTGTGAGCTCGCCGTCGCAGATCATGTGTGAACCCTTTGAGCCCGTGATCCTGTTAAGCTCGGCGAGCACAGTATGAGTTTTCATGCTCTGCTCTTGTGTTTTATGCATGACAGTTAATTCTTGTTGGAAAGCCAGGTTGAGGAGCACGCAGGTGTCGGTACAAAAGCACCTCTGTTTATGCCAGAAGGGTCCTCGGCACAGGCATCTCCACATGACGGTGTAATGGGACTTGGCCTCCGCAAACATTTGCTCTTTTTATTTGTCTTGTGACAGTAGGATCCCTATTCTGCAAATGGACCTTTTATTATGCACGGTACACACACCTATGAAGCTCATCTTCACACAAATTGGAGATAGTGGTAGCCTTGTGGCACTCTTTGGGCAGACTTGAAATGACATTATGGGTCTATTTATTTTACGGTTGGTGTATAAATCTCAAATAAAACATTTACTGGATGCGATAGCAGAGTAGCCTTCATTCCTTAACGTTAGGATTTCCGCTCACCAAGGTGAACCTTGAATCTGAGAGGAATCTGTGATATTTGATTTGTGCGCCGAGTTTTCTTGAACTCTCCCAGGCAAATAGACAGTGGGTTAGACAGACACAGAGACAGACAGACAGCCCCCTGTCTCCAGTGATAACTCTCTGCTGGGAGTGATCTGGGGTGGCTCAGATGTTTAATAATCAGAGCTTTGACATGCTTACTTCCTGCTCACACATCGGGTCCGCGTGCAACACTTCCAGAAGCCATCCCCCGGCAGCCAGAGAACATGCTGGAATGTTCAGTCCCCAACGCCACCCCCCGCCACCCCCAGCCTCGCTCTGGCTCATCCTGAGGTTAGCACGAAGCTGTCTCTCCCTCAACCCACCCCCCCACCACCCCTCCGGGGCTCAGGCCAGCACATCTGGAGTGAAGTATGGGCCAGGCATGTGCCGTGTAGGGTTGGGGAGGAGCCGCCACAGACATCTGCCTGCCTCCGACCCATCAGCATCCCCCGTACCCCCCCCCCCCCCCCCCCAGCGGGACAGGGTCATAAAAGTGCTGGAGCTCCAGTGCCGCTCAAGGACTCCCAAGTTTGTTTCCATGGGGGGTGTTTGGCTGCTCTGGTCCTCTCCAGAAATCAAAGCTCTGTGGCCTGTTTCCTAGCCTCCCCAAAAATGTTTAACCTGAAAAGCAATCTGACTGTGGAATATCACTGTCTGTCACTAACCTGACATGACGGTTCTCAACTGGACTTTGTTCAAAGAGTCTCCCTTCTCTCCACACTGCCCAGGAGAGTCGCTGGTGATCAGAGAGTCACTGGTGGACTCGTGAGGAAGCATGGCAGTCTGCTTCCTATTCATCCAACAGAGGTCTTTGGTTGTTTATAGCGTGTCAACTGCCAAGTGGCAGTAAAATATATGTCTTTATCATACATATGGAAATGTGTATTTTCTTTTTCTGCCTACCCTGACCCCTGGCTCTTTTGAAGTGACAAGCTAGTCTGAAGCGTGGGAAGCCAGTGCAGGTGAGTGGCGGACATCAAACAGACACTTTGCTGTCTTAGCCATGTGGAGCAGCTGTTTTACAGAAGCCCTCAACGCCTCTCATTTTACCTTTTCAACATCCATATGTTTATGAGTGTAGGCATTTAAAGGATGCGTGAAACTATTTCTACCTATGCATACATATGCATTCATGACTATGACTGTCTGTGAGTGTCTGTGTGTGTGCGTGTGAGTGTGTGGGTGTGAGAGAGAGAGAGACAGAAATAGACAGAGAGAGAGAGAGAGAGAGAGAGAGAGAGAGGGAGATGGCAAGAGTCCATAAATTGGTGCATCTTTTCCAAAAAACAGCATGGCTAGAGACAAGCAATTGTGGCAAACACACGGCATAGATAACCTCAAAAAACCGAGCACAATGGGGAGGAAATCCCTCATAGAGTGTTTTACAGAGACAGAATGCTGCCAGCAGTTTAGGGTCATTTCTCTGACCTCACAGATGTGCACAGATTAGTATAATACCGGAAACAATCGGCTTTGGAGTCAGTGCCACTCCACCGCGGTGAACTGAGTGGTGTGCAAATGCCATTAGGAGCCAGGTTCGTATGGCACAGGAGAGGAGATGGAGGGGGCCAGGGCTGGAGTTTACTTTGCACCGGCATGTTTATTTGTGCATGTGTCCCTGTCTGTAAATAGATGCTGACACACGAGCAGGGCCTCTTGTTTATGAGTTATGTTTTCAGAAGGAAGAGCTCACCCCATATTATTCTGGAGAGGAAGAGGGATGGCGCTGGTAAACAGTTTACACATGTATCACTATCTCTGAGAGTGCAGAGTAAATACAGGAAAAACATGTTCCAGTACACACACACACACACACGCACGCACGCACACAGATTCTCTCTCCCTCCCTCTCTGTTTCTTTTATGCACATGGGCTCACAATGAAATAAATTACACCGAATTACTTTGGTTCCTGTTCCCTGTACAAATGTAGGAATGACATTTTGATTCAGTGATCCAGACAATATAGAGGTATGCAATGAGAGCTTTTGAGCTATTGCTACAGAGGATACGATGTGAAGGTTTGGATCTAATCTTAAAATATAAATGGTTCTTACTACTGCTAATTCTCAATTTTCCTGATAAGGTTTCCACAAAAATGAAATTTGTGCAGTCTCCACCACTATCATTTTAACTGTATGTTAATTTGTAGTCAATCTACTCTCTGTGTTGAAGAAAGCAATACAAAGACCTAAGGCATTGTTTGAAAACAGCCTTCTAAAACCTGAGGGTTTTCTAAAAAACCTGACAGAACTATACTATTTCTCAGCCTCTGTAGCAGATAGAAACATGAAATAAAAACCGCTGGAGAGCTTAAACATTTGACCTTAACTCGAAATTATTACATTTTTTATAATCAATAAACGAATGACAAAAAGAAATACATTTGTTAGAAAAGTGGCACTACAAGAACATGCGAGAAGAAGTAGCAGTGTAAAAACAAAGTGTCACTGTAATAAAAGATGTTGACAGATGCGCTTGCAAAAGGACTCTATGTGTACGCACACTTCCTGAAGATCCTTCTCATGACTTTCTCACAGTCATGCTCAGATGGTAGTCAGACGGCATGCTGGCACTACAACCTTATTTTGGGTGAACTCTTGCTCTCTTCACTGACCTCCTCTCAGTAGGATCATGGTCATGAGACAGTGCCATGATAGCCTTGGTGTCATGCCAAACACAGGAAATGAGGTCGTCTTCTTGAGCCACTTTGAATTCATGTCTTCCCAGCGAAGCTTGCTTGCTCAGCATTTCGTTTTTTTGGAGCCCCTTCCTGTTGGTGTGCAAAGTGTCACAGGCATCCAGTCCTTGTCTCTTCATGTCCTGGAAAAGCTCCACCCCTGAGTTAGTAGAAGTTGGTCATGAAAACGCAGACATTAGACCCATAGCAGGGTCTCGGGTCTGACGCACACATTAGACCCATAGCAGGGTCCTGGGTCTGGCTAGAGCCGTGACGACACGATGAGCAGGACCCTGCTCCTGCGTTCCCTCACACACTGTAGACTTGGAGGTTTGTGACATAGCCAGTGGAGCACTCAGCCATGACCCACACCTTGACACCCCACTCTGTTAATTATAGGGGGAGGTACTGACAAAAGAAGAGTCTTCTTCCATTGAATTTCAGCATGGTCTCATCTATTGCCGCAAAGCCCTTCACCTCATAGAGTGAATGAAATTGATTGGTGGGGTAGTTGAGAAACCATCTTTGTTTCCACAGCTTGTCAGAGTGGTCCACATCATGTGCTTGGTTATCTTGTTGAAATACCTGAAATTGCACATAGCTATTCACACAGGTCAATATGAAGAGCCAATAGTCTATACTCACTGGCAGCTAAAGAATGCACATGGTGTCACACAGTCCAATGAACGTTTTCACCCCTTGCTTGTGGTTAAACTCACTCTCATGGCATGGGCGGCAGTTCCCTGTTTTCGAGTCATCTTGGAATCTGACAAATTTGCCAAAATCCTCCTACTCCTCAAACTGGACTTTTATTCTCTGAACCTTGGCTAGCGGGTCAGCAGTAACATGGGTCTTACCTGGGTCTGAAATATAATCTTTTAATTCATTGCTGTTCTCGTCCACAAAATGACTGCTGCACTCTGCATGAATGCCCCTCCCCTTGTTCAGGTCGTCAACCGCTGTCACTGTCTGAAGCACAACTTTAGAAAAAAATTATTTGCGGTGTACACACAGGCTAAAACGCCAATTTTGTAAAAAATGTATTTCATAATGCAGATAAACTTCCCCACCTGAATTTCAGCAAATCACCGGTCACGGAACCTGAAAACGATTACATCATCTTAATACGCGCCTGCGTTGCATCCAACTATAACAGAGAGAAGCATACACATGTCGCCCCCGGGTCCTGATGGGTTAATAGAAGGCTGAGGTGAGGGAAGGACAACACTGAAGCAGAGATGGTGTCTGTCCAAGAGACGTGGCCTCAGACCGTTCCAGCTCCTGCAGCCGCTGGGAGCTCTTGTATCTGGAAGCCCTGCTTTATGGGCCCTGTTATACAGTAATAGTTTCTGCATACTAATTTGTAGTTGGACTTTGGCTTTATGCATTCCATAAAATAGAACATTTAAAGTGTATTATTTCTGGAAGGGAGTCTGAGTCAAGGACATCCAAAGTCAACATGGACATGCACAGGAGCAGGACTAAGGGGGTTATTTCATAGGCAGCTCACATAACAGGCCAATGCTACTAAAATGAGTGTCATCTTCTAACATATCCTTTTCGATTATAAATGGAGAACCACAAGGTTTTGTGTATCTACATAGAAATCATAGGAGTGAAATCAGTAATTCATAGATGGAATGAACTCTTTGTGACCTCCGCATAGAGCTGGTAATCTCATTCAACTTCCCCAAAGCCTTAGACCTGCCTCAGATACAAAGAGGTTTTATGGCATATTTTGAATCATGGTGCGCACACACTCTCACACACTCACACACACAAACACACACTCACACACACACAAGCACACGCACAAAAACACACACACATACCGTACACACACACACACACACACACACACACACACACACACTCACACACACACACACACACACACAAGCACGCGCACAAAACACACACACACACACACACACACACACACACACACATACACTCACACACACAAGCACGCGCACAAAAACACACACACATACACACACACACACACACACACACACACACACACACACACACAAGCGCGCACACAAACACACACACACACACACCTTATTTCTGTCTTAACCTCTCCCTTACTCTTCTGCTTTTCCCTGTCACTCTCATTATATATCTTGTTCTCTTGCTTTCAGTCTCAGATGTTTTGAGAAGCCAGGCGATAGCAAGGGAGTTTATTGTCCAAATAGTGCTTTTCTCACATGCACAGTGCCGAGGACCCAGTATCTGCCCCATATCAGGGGTCCTTTGAAAATAGGAATGTCATTTCAGGAAATTGGATGTAAAAAGGAAGCAACATGTTGCACTTTGTGAACCTTGCACATCCTGTTGTATCCCGCAGTGTTTGATTAGTATCTCCAGCTGGAAGAGACTAATGCTAAAACTAGCACTGTTGGCGGCAATCTCTCTCTCCCTTTCCCTCTCTCTCTCGCTCTCTCTCTCTCCCTCTGGGTGTGTGTGTCTCGCTCTTCTCGCTTCACACATCCACTCGGCCAACCTTATCTGTCCGTCTCTCTGTCCAAGACTAATAAACACTAGCTTGTAACTCCGGACCCTACCTCTTCCCTCCTGGGTGCTGGTGGCTTGGAAGATGAGGAGGGTTTAAAGGTAATTTGCAACTTGCTGACAGTTTAAAGGGACACAGCAGAGAGAGAGAGAGAAAGAGAGAGAGAGAGAGAGGCATCCAGTTTTCAGGCAGCAGTGCAGACGTTCCAGCAGCATTTTGAGCACAGCTTAATGTTTGTGAAAAGAAAACAACTCAAATAACTTACTCCATACTTACATGTAATAACATGCACGCCGTAATGCAAGTGACAGTTAACCAGGGATTCATCAGTCAACAGCTAACTGTTAGCATAGCATGTACACTATGATTCAATTAGGATATTTTTAATTTTACTGAATAGAGGCATAATTGGAAAAAAGAAATTAAGCCCTCCTGTCCACATTCAGACAGTAATTGCTGCAGGTCGTCATAACATTTGTAACTTCTTCCGCTACGCCAGATGTGCCGAAAGACTTTCAAATGTGTGGTTATGTCTCCAGAGTCACATCACATTAGAAACTTCAAAATTCACTTTCATGCCTTAAAAATGGAAAACCTGTTGTTTTTCCACAGAGATTGAACATGAAGTTGATCGGGCTACTGTGCTGTGATCAGTCCCACATGGTCTCATATCAGTGCCTAAACATGTTCAGATCAGGTTTCATAGGATCCAACCCAGACATGTAAAACACTCTCTTTAGTCAGCACAGAGGAAAGTGAGGTACACTGCAAGGGCCTTCTCTTTGGCTCAATACAAAAAAAACGAACTGAAACCCGGATGTCAAAACACTTTGTACTCTCCCGTCTTCAGTATCATTGGATATCGTTAGCTTGATGTTTTTTGTGATAGGTTAGCAACATGAACAATGTGCTGTGTGTTCAAAGAGTAAAGCATGTATCAGAAGAGGTCTTTTGAAGAACAGCAATAATTCAATGTTTCCCACAGTCTTAGGAAAAGACAGTAATGCATTTAAGGCTGGCCTGCTCTCTCTAATGGCCCCCGCACACACAGTCATTGTCATCTAAGCACCTCTACCCTTTCGACGAACTCTTTGGCGCATTATTGAATTAAGCCTGCATGCAAATGAAGCCAATTGGTGAGCTTTCGGCATGGTTTAATTTAATGAGAGGACCACAGAGATGATGTCGCTAAGGCTCTGAGGTTGACAGCGTGGAAGACAGAAGCAGGCGCAAAATCCCACAGACGACCAGATGTGTAGCAAGTCTGTAGTAAGCATGTGTGTGCTGTTGCATCAGACAGATGACAACAGACATGAATATGTAATTGGCGAATGCCCAGGGACCAAGCAATGAATTTATTCTTTTGTCACTGACATGCAGCTGTGCGAAGGCCAATGGGTTATAATTTCTTTTTCACCGAATTAGCAATTATGGCCCTCTTGTTTGACAAGTCACTCAGAATGAGACAAGGCAGCTGGGACCACAGAGTGACAATGTTGATCAAGGCCAATCAGGTAAACATGAGTTGTGACAACATTTGGAAACCATTAGGGGAAGAAATGTGTCCAGTCCCATGCAATTATGCCTTTAAGGAAACGAGGGAGACAAGGTCATCAAGCCTACAATAGGGTCAACGCACACTACCCGTGACCTCCGTAGTATTATTAAAATATTAGTGGATCACAGGCTCACATCATTTCACTTCCTGAATGAGCTATAGCTTGATCCTGGCTAGTTAGCTAAGCTATCTCATGACAGAAAGATGGTCTTGAGTCAAGTGATGCCAAAAGATAATTCACAGGCTGGCTCTTGTGGAAAAGAAAGTCAAGATGTTTATTAAGATGTGTCAAAAAGTCTCCTCACTGATAGAAAGAGGGCTAATTCAGACCATAGCAACGATCGCCCTGTTGTTCCACTTCACTTCAATAGATTCTACTCCATTCTGTTGGTTGCCTGCCATCGATTGCTGTTACTTAGCTTGCAGCTTGTGCTGGCCTTTAATAAAACATCACCAGAGCCGTACTGCAGTATAAATAGCTTGTTAAAGGTGAAATCCGCCATTCTTATCCAGTACTCTTTTTGCCAAATTCAGCGAATTTAAAGTCCTGGCTCTGTAAATGGTAAATGAACATAGTGGCATACACATTAAACAATTCCGGCCAATCAACACATTGAAGGGCATGGAAGGGAGGGATGTGCTTTGATTGGCTGTTGAGCTCAAATATCAACAACCTTTAGCCACAGTTGGACTGCATCTTTGGCTGGTATGCTCTGACTAAACCATCCTGACCAGTGCTTACACATTAATCTCACATCATTCACATTTAGTCATGAAGAGGGGCCCAAAGGATGGCTAAGTATCAATGTCCGTTCGCTTCACTGCCAGTCTTATATCCTCATTTTTTTGTTGTATAAAAAGTCCACACTTTTATCCTAATTATCTAATTATCCCACTTTGCCTGGCTTTAATCTGTAAACATTTGAAGACAACTATGTGATTCATCTCACAGGCTACACCGGTTACACAGTACACAGTAGTCAATGTTAGATTTGTTCTCATTCATGGTACCTTTTTCAATTCTCAAAACTACTATATTATGTTGTTTGATGTTCTTTGAAGTCACACAGGGACAGAAGGGCACATAGTGGTAAACAAAGCTGTAAATTGCCAAAGCTGAAGGGCCAATTAGAGACCAAACACTTAGTACAGTCCAGGAGCACGGGCATCACAGATGGTCCCAGTTAGAACAGCCTCTTTGCATCTTACCATGTAAACACATTGGGTTACAGTGAAGAACTGTGTTAAAAATATGCCTCCATTTCTGTACGTTCTACCTTATTTGCACAGGTTTGTTTGTGTGTCTGTCAGTGCAAGTCATTATGGATTACTGAAGCAATCATTTTGTAAACAAAATATGACTAAGTGCATCATTTAATTAATTTTAAAGATCCTAAGGCTATACCCGATAAATAAGATCAAGACGAGTGAACCTGCCCTTAAAAATGTTGCAATTCACAACTGTACCTTCGACGTTGTCATCACTCTGACCTGATAACTAGCTGTAATTCTCTACACAACATAAACATACCCATTATCAAACCCAGTTTGAGCTATGTCTGTGATTACTTTACTGATGCCTCAGGCAGCTAGCTAAGGCTGCGTTTACACTGCAAGTCTTGAGGCCCAGTTCCAATTATTTGCATACATCCGATTTTCTTTTGCCACCTGTTACTTTTTTAAAAAGTGACCCATATCTGATACCTGTGTTTACGCTTGCTGAACACTTGAATCAACCCGCATGCACATTAAAGGGTTTAGTTACCTAAACGAAAATAAACAACCAGCCAGCACTACCACAGTTACAAATGTAGTAATAATGCAATCTTGATCCCACTTGAAATCAATTTTTTTAATTCAGCACTCTTTCCATATTTCTATTCATTTTATTTTATTTTTTGCACAGTGTGGAGCGTAGACTCTTTTACATTTCACTTAATTCGTGTATGTGACAAATAAAGCACTTGAAACTTGATCTTTTACTTTCTGAAGCATCTTCAGAGGTCTGCAAAGACAGGTGACCTTGGCACTGTCCGCTAGCCTGAGCCTTCGTCTGCCATTTCAGGTTCTGCTGTTTGGTCAGTTACGCATGTGGAAGTAACGTTATATTTCATTAAAATGCAGAAAGGATCTGAGATTGTCCCATTCCATGTGCTTTTTTCCTGTTTACACGTTCCTGATACATATCCAATCTGCGCCACATGGGAGCAAAGAATCGGAATTGGGTCACTTTTACCAGGCAGTGGAAACGCAGCCAAAGACTACACAGAGCCACAGATGCAGAATAAAACCATCCACAGATCATTTCATTTCTATTTAGCGTATCTCCACTCGTCATTTCATTTCTGAGGTATAAAATCTGCTCTGATGACATACACCCTGTTGACCTGGGTCTTCAGAATGTCGGACAAATCAAGCCTACATATATAAAGGGCAATACCATGTCCTTGTGCATTTCATCATCTTTGCACGTTTTATTTCTTCATCTTTTTAGTTATTGAATTAACATTAAAAAGGTTTCTGAAATTGTGTTTAATAAAGCAGCCCGCATAGTCACCAACATGTACATGAAAGTATTCTGATTTCATTGACTTACTTTCTATTGTCGATATTGATTTTTCTATACACTCTAAAATTCTCTCTATATAAAACTACATACTATGTGTCTGTGGATTCTTGGCAGCAAGCATGAAAAGTATCGTAAGTGCAGGATGGGATAGTAAGTAATATCTTCCTCTATGGCCAGACTGCATTGACATCTGTCGGGGCTTTACAACACTGATCATGTTAACTGTGTAAAAAGGACAGCACAATCCCACTTTCAGTCTCGCTGGCTTATTTTGCATATCTGTGCTTGTGAAGGATTAAATCAACACAAGCCACAAGCTTACTCATCCTGGTTTCTCATCACTACAAAGACGTTAAAGATAAAATACAACAGAATTATTATTGACAGCTACCGGTATGAATGAATTATTATAATCATTTTATTTAAACATTAAAGGGACCTAATTTCATTGACAAGCAACTGGCAAAGAACAAAGCAATGAGCAATAAGCAAAGTCCACTGCGCATGACCCAAAGGTAATTTAATAACTTGGAAAATCATTTTGCTAATTTAATACCATGAGCAAGATCCTACGCGTAAACATGAGTGGGTCAGCGCCATGCTCCCACATGCCACACCATAGCTTTAGTTCATCCAGCTTTACTCGTTGCTTTGCTCGTTGCCCCCCAATGAAATTAGGGCCCTTAATGCATTATAATGTAAGATGCTACCTTGCACTCCAGGTGAATTGTGTTGGCAAAACATTTAACACTTTATATTTAAACAAACATTTACAAAACAAATCATATTTCATGCCTCAATCTGTGAATCGTATTTGTTTTGTGATAACCGTGCCCACACATCGTTTTGTTGCAGCATGCTCAAGCCCTCTCATTATCCTTTGGCATTGATTATTTGTCTGTGCATCTCAAAGCCATTAACCACATCAAGCAATTTTTAAAGCCAGTAGTCCCTGTCTTCAGCCTTAGCTTCTCTTCTAGTGTCCACCACCCAGACGCAGGCAGATGCTCCATGCCTGACCACTGCCATGTTTGTCTCCCTAATGTGCTCTAAAAACATTTATTACCTCTGCTTTAAAAAGGTCTCTCTGAGCAAACTGGCCTAATGGCGGCCTTTAAATCCTCTTGTCTCCACTGCCCCTGTC
>NW_027666983.1:17500-23131 GCF_963457725.1 Sprattus sprattus | reverse complement strand
AGAGAGAGAGAGAGAGAGAGAGAGAGAGAGAGAGAGAGAGATTAGGGGGGAGACGGAGATTTCTAAGGGCACAACACAAAGAGAGAGAGAGAGAGAGAGAGATTAAAAGAGAGAAAGAGAGAGGGAGAGGCATTTACTTTGTTGAAAGACTTCTTTCTATAGAGAGAAAACCCACATCAAAGCAATGCGAAATTATTTGATCTGAATTAGTCCAACTGGCCCAAAAGAGCTTCCTGTACCATCAAAAGACCTATAAAAAGACAGAACTACCAATGTGGCTCAAAGTATTCAGATCAATCATCAAACCCATTGCATTTTATGGCTGCAGGATGTTTGGGGGTACACACACACACACACACACACACACACACACACACACACACACACACACACACACACACACACACACACACACACACCTATTCTCAAAACACGAGAGTGATAGAGAGAGAGATAGAAATGTATTAAGCGAGAGAGGCTCAGGGGAACATACTCTCATGCCAAGGGTATCAACTCATTGGTATTCTTTTCAAGAAGTGTGTGTCTTACAAACTCGGTCACACACACACACACACACACACACACACACTCAAATGAAGCCATCTTTGTCCACAATACATTCTCCTCGCATAGAATCTCTCCCTCTCATTGACAGAAGTACAATGAACACCACCCACCATCTCCCTCCTTCTCTCTAAAGACACACACACACACACACACACACACACACACACACACACGAGACAGAGAGAAGAGAGAAGAGAGAGAGAGAAACAAGTTTCTCTGCCCTATTTTCCTCAGAGAGAGACAGAGACAGACAGAGAGAGAGGGATGAACCAGTTTTTCAGCCCTATTTTCCTCAGAGAGAGAGAGATGGGGAGAGAGAGAGAGAGAGAGGGAGAGATGAACGAGTTTCTCTGCCCTATTTTCCTCAGAGAGAGAGAGAGATGGAGAGAGAGGGAGAGATGAACGAGTTTCTCTGCCCTATTTTCCTCAGAGAGAGAGAGAGATGGAGAGAGAGAGAGAGAGAGAGAGGGAGGGAGGGAGAGATGAACGAGTTTCTCTGCCCTATTTTCCCCATTTCTCCCCCCCCCCCCTCCATCTCGCAGCAGCAGCACACACACTCCTCTCTACATCCATCCATCCACTCCTCTCTACATCCATCCATCCACTCCTCTCTACATCCATCCATCCACTCCTCTCTACATCCATCCATCCACTCCTCTCTACATCTATCCATCCACTCCTCTCTACATCCATCCATCCACTCCTCTCTACATCCATCCATCCACTCCTCTCTACATCCATCCATCCACTCCTCTCTACATCCATCCACTCCTCTCTACATCCATCCATCCATCCATCCATCCATCCATCCATCCATCCATCCATCCACTCCTCTCTCCATCCACTCCTCTCTCCATCCATCGATCCATCCATCCATCCACTCCTCTCTACATCCATCCACTCATCCATCCATCCATCCATCCATCCACTCCTCTCTACATCCATCCATCCACTCCTCTCTACATCCATCCATCCACTCCTCTCTACATCTATCCATCCACTCCTCTCTACATCCATCCATCCACTCCTCTCTACATCCATCCATCCACTCCTCTCTACATCCATCCATCCACTCCTCTCTACATCCATCCATCCACTCCTCTCTACATCCATCCATCCATCCATCCATCCATCCACTCCTCTCTCCATCCACTCCTCTCTCCATCCATCGATCCATCCATCCATCCACTCCTCTCTACATCCATCCACTCATCCATCCATCCATCCATCCATCCACTCCTCTCTACATCCATCCATCCATCCATCCATCCATCCATCCATCCATCCACTCCTCTCTACATCCATCCATCCATCCATCCATCCACTCCTCTACATCCATCCATCCATCCACTCATCCATCCATCCATCCATCCATCCACTCCTCTCTACATCCATCCATCCATCCATCCACTCATCCATCCATCCACTCATCCATCCATCCACTCATCCATCCATCCACTCATCCATCCAGAGGGGCTCTGACGTTTACAACTCTCACCTCACATCACCCACTCACACATTCATTCATTCATTCATTCATTCATTCATTCATTCAAGCACACAGACACAGACACAGACGACACACACACACACACACAACCACACTCATTCAATAACTCACACACTCATTCAATTACATACATACAGAAACACATTCTAAATCACACACACACACACACACTCTCTCTCTCTCAAACACACACTCATTCGATCACACACACACACACCGTCACGACCCTAGCCCAATGTATTTGCATGCCTGTCTGTCTCTGTCTTTACAGCAGGTTATTGGATGCAGGTGTACAGCAGGTGATTGGACACAGGTGGATCTTGGATTGGCTGGGTTACAAAAGCCCTGATCAGACTGAAGTCGAGAGAACGTTGGATTGGAGCTGTGGATGGGTCGTTGGATTGTGGTTATTTGGAAATTGATTGGAATTGGATTTGTCGTTGGTTTTTGGATTGTCGTTGGTGTTGGATTGTCGCTGGGTTTTGGTTTATCGTCGTTGTTTGTTTATATATCCATTTAACTGAATTTACATCACATCTTTTGTTTTTTCTTCACCATACCGACATGCAACACATGTTTGCTATAATTATTAGATAAATATATACCTGTAACCCTTAATTAGGTTTCCTCCGGTAGGAGGTAACCTATTGTATCTGTTAGTATTATTATTATTATTCCGTAATGGGAGTCAATAGCAGCCCGTAGAACCATATGGTAACTTTTTGTGAAATTTGGCACACTCATTAAGGACAGTCCCTTCTTCACACCAAGTTTCATGGCTCTCATTAGACCACTCTAGCGCCACCAACAGGTCAAAGTTGGACTTTTGTAACAGACGCAACTTTTGAACCGTATGACCGATTTTCAAAAATGAGGTACCATTGGATTCCCTGGATCAAGACGAATTTAACAGACCCTATGGTGTCAATTTCCGGTTATATAGATTTTCCGCAATTTCCGGTTTTATCAAAAACCTTTGAAAGCCTACTCCTCCTACAATTTTTGGCAAATCTTCTTCAAAATCACCAGAGATGATATTCAGACCTAGCCTCACAAAAGTTATGGACAAAATTTTGATCCTCACAACTGTTTGTCCGGTACAGCCACTCAAATTCAGCAGAAAAGCGGCCAAACAGGAAGTGAAGTCATATGTCAGCAAATATTTGAGTGAAATTTACGCCAGGGAATCCAATGGTACCTCATTTTTTTAAATCGGTCGTACGGTTCAAAAGTTGCGTGTGTAAACACAAGTCCAACTTTGACCCGTTGGTGGCGCTAGAGTGGTATAATGAGAGACATGAAACTTTGTATGAATAAAGAAGGGACTGTCCTTAATGATTGTGCCGAATTTCACAAAAAGTTACCATATGGTTTGTCCGGTACAGCCACTCAAATTCAGCAGAAAAGCGGCCGAACAGGAAGTGAAGTCATATCTCAGCTAATCTTTGAGATATCAACACCAAACTGGTATGTCACTTGGAAGACACTACAACATGTTCCCATGTGCAAAGGCAACTTCATATCTTGAAAAATGATTGATATAAAGCAAATTGGATACATTGTTAACGCTAAAATAATGCTTTACACAGCTGCAGGTCAAAAAGTGAAACTCTGATTCAATCACAAGTTCATATGAAGACACTTGAGAGTGTTTAGTACACAAATCTGAAAAAAGTTGACTGTAAGATGAAAAGTAGATTTTTGGTGAATATTTGAATGCATGCTTGACTACTTGCTAGGGTGATTCTCTATAGAATGTCTCTCTGTCTCCTTATCCGCGCGGCTCCTAAATCTCACACACTCAGTCTCCCCTTAACACACGCGCAGGCTTTGTTTTACGCACACACATTCTCTCAGACACACAGCTTGGTGTCACACACATACATTCTCACAGACACACAGGGTAAGAGCGCACACACAACCTCCACTCAGTCTAAACTTCAGGGCAAAAGCATTGTAAATGTTGGATTTGAAATGTAATATCCCATTGGCAAGTCTGCAGCATGGATTTTTCTATACAGTGACAAATTGTCACAAAATTACATTTTTCCCTGGTTCGCAATGTTTTTAGGAGGAAACCGCCATCGCTGCTTGCAGCTATATTAAATATTATTATTATTATAAATTCTGCGTGGTCTCCCCTTCATGTTTCATGCCTTTGAGCCGGGCACGTCACAACACACACACAAACACACTCATTCATTCAATCAAACACACTCTCTCTTTCCATCCATATTTCTAGTTCTCCCTCTCGGACTTGCATTAACGCACACAGACTTCTTTGCAAACCAAGAACAACTTTGTGCGTTATTTTTAGCATTCATTCAGACTCACAGTCCCACAAAGACTCCTTTCATGAATCCGCTCACACCATTCATTCATTCATTCATTCATTCCCTGCTTGTTGATATGGACTGAGGCCAGGCTCTCCATTACAATAAGATGACAAAAGACCTATCCACATTCCATACAGCATGTACACACACACACACACACACAGACACACACACAGCCTGCCAACATACAACTATTGTAAAGGTGTCATACACAAGGCCTGCCTAACACACTCACAGTCTGACAACATCCTGACACACACATACATAGTCTGGCAACATCCTGGACACACACACACACACACACACACACACACACACACACACACACACACACACAGAGTCTGGCAACATCCTGACATTCCCCAGGACAGGCCGGTCCAGCTGCACCCGTCAGCATTTTCCTCTTATGTCAATTCCCCCGCCCCCTGCCCCCCAAACTGAATCCTCCTCTCTCTCACTCCCCCCCCTCCCTCTCCACAAACTGAATCCTTCTCTCTCCCACTCCTCCCCCCCACCCTCCCTTTCCAAAAACTGAATCCTTCTCTCCCTCTCTCCTCCACCCTCCCTCTCCGCTCAATGTAGCTCTATCCCATGTTGTAATGCTCTCAACAACTCCCTCAAGAAAACAATGCTGAGTGCTCAGAGGGGGGCCAACTGTGTGTGTGTGTGTGTGTGTGAGATGACTCACCTGGTTGCCTTGGGAGCAGTGGGTTTCGGGGCCGAAGCCGAAGCAGAAGCTGGTCTTGGAGCTGGAGCTGCAGATAGAGGGTAGAGGATGAGTGTGTGTGTGTGTGTGTGTGTGTGAGAGAGTAACTGTATGCATACTTCTTAAATCGATTCTTTGATTTCTCTCGATTCTCTCTAGAACGATTCTGTCACGATTAAAAAGTTCATAATCTATTTTTGAATTACTATTTTTTTTTTACACAACCATTTTGTGTTGAAATGCAAGCTGCTTCGATTCTTCATTGTTCATAGAAAGTCATAATTGTGACAAGGTAAATCTTTTTCTCTAATAAAATAGAGAAGGTAATTCATCTGTGGCAGGAAGTGATTTGAGACGGAGTAGCAAACTCAAATATTTTTAAAATCGACATGCATCGATAATCGGTTTAGAATCGATAATCGGTTTAGAATCGAAGACCTCTGAATCGGAATCGAATCGATATGTGAGGTGCCGAGAGATTCCCACCCCTACCGCACACACTCTTACCCGTG
>NW_027666983.1:0-7500 GCF_963457725.1 Sprattus sprattus | reverse complement strand
AGAGAGTGTAGAGAGAGAGAGAAAGAAATAGAGAGTAGAGAAAGAGAGGCTGTAAAAAACACAGGGAGAGTGTCTGATATCAGAGGGATAGAAGGATGGGGATTAAGAACAAGTAGGATCTATTGTGTTTGTCAGTCATTGGGGGAGTGACAGACTGGTTGGACAGCATCTGGTTTCTCTGCGAGAGAGAGAGAGAGAGAGAGAGAATCCTACTGATCTCTTACAGTCGTCTATCAGTCGTCTATCAGACAGATCAATCCCTCTGTCCCTTAAATCCCCTGCCTGAAGCAGTATCACTCACCCTACTCTTCACACACACACACACCACACACAGCACATCATCATTATTATTATTATTATCATCAACTTCGACATCAACAACGTCAGTATGAAGCTTCTGCCTCAGCATCAATCTGGATACCCATCACGTCTCGTCTCATAGCTTGTCTCGTCTCATAGCTCACCTTGCCCAGTCTACCTCTGTGCGTCAGACATTTTAAGTACTTCCACACCATTATTAGGCGCAGACATCTTCAGTACTTCCATACCATAATAAGCATATCACATCTTCAGTACGACCAACCAACCACTAACATCATGAAGTCACTACTGACGACCCACACACACTCATCAGTCACTAATGACGACCCACACACACACTCATCAATCACTACTGACGACCCACACACACTCATCAGTCAGACGGAGGCTCACACACACACACACACACACACACACAATAATATGACACAGGCTCTCTCACACACACACAATAATATGACACAGGCTCTCTCACACACACACAATAATATGACACAGGCTCTCTCACACACACTATAATATGACGGGGCTCACACACACACAATAATATGACGGGGCACACACACACACTATAATATGGACACAGGCTCACACACACACACTATAATATGACAGAGAATCACACACTCATGGCAACATGATACACCTATGAAGCAGACTTGAGTGTTAAACAGAGTTATGTGTGACTATCAACAAAATTGTTTGTGACCATGATACTCAGTCAGATTGATTTACATGGTGAGAGATAATGAAGGCTTGGTGCGGTGAGTCACCACACACACACACACACACACACTGTAGTATCAGGTGAGTAATCTGATAGTGACACACACTCACACATACCTCGAGTCACTAGCTAGACACACACACATAATGTGACAGACACACATGCACATTAATGGTCTTGCACACAGATCATCTTTAACAGTAGGAGCACACACCCTCACATAAATGATTATCCCACTGGTCTCACACACACACACACACACACACACACACACCATCCAACAGCACCTGCTACTAAACCCTTTGCAGAATGCGGTATGATCCTACCCCACCCACACACACTATGGGCGCACACACACACACACACACACACACACACACACACACACACACAGTCACTACACTGGAATACTGAACAAGGGTTTATAACCCAGCCTGCCAAGGAGGAGAAACACAATCGAAGATCATGATCATCATCATCATCATCATCATCATCATTCCTTCTGGGTCTTTAAGATCACATTTTTGTTCTTTCTTGAGTTTCACTGGAGGCGATCAATGAATTTCCTGCTGGTCAACGAGCCAATCAATGAACAAACAACCACACCTCACTGTAAACTATTGATTTCCAGTCCCAGGCCCATTGTTCCATTGTTCAACAGGAGTCAGCTGTGATGACATCATCACAGAACAGGGAGCCTAAGTGGACTACAGACAGCACAGGGACTCGACTAGGACTACAGTCCACACAGTATAGATCCACAGCAGACCAGATCTACAGCAGACCAGATCCACGGCAGAAGACAGATCTATGACTGAACTAAGGGCTGGTGTGTTCAGACTCCAGTCCACACAGTAACATAGAGCCAGAGCAGACTAGATCCACAGCAGACCAGATTCAAGGCAGAAGCCAGAACTATGGCTGAACTTAGGGATGGTGTGTTAAGACTCCAGTCCACACAGTAACAGAGCCAGAGCAGGCCAGATCTCCAGCAGGAGACAACTATGACTGAACTAAGGGCTGGTGTGTTCAGACAAGACCAGGAATTTGTGTTGGATTGGCTACTTTATTTCGCCGCAGGACCAGACACTAAAATAGCAGCCATCTCTGGTAGGGATCAGGCACTCTTCGGTAGCAGTGTGCCTCCAGAGATGACTGGTCTCGACCCATCTGCACCTCAGGGCTACGCATGATGGCATAATGCCCACGCTGGGGCAAGGGATCTGTGATTATTCAACACATTTGCCCCTCTATGTGAAATGCTCATTTCTGGCTACCAGCCACATGTCAGTTAAATCCTCTGTATTCATTATTTAAACAAGAGGATTCTAGATCCTAACTTCCTTTGTAGTAATTATTTAAACACGCTTCCACGCTCTGTGTTCCATTCCAAACAAACAATCAAGACGATTCTAGAACAGATCTCCCCCAGAGATGGGCCAGTGCCTGCTGCGGTCTCAGACCTTAAACTTATCCATCATCCACATCATCTAATGTTGGAATGGCCTACCTAGTGCTGTCTGTTCCAGAGACTGCCTTGGTAAATTTAAAAAAAAGACAAAAAAAACTCACTTAAAACAAAAAACTCCACTAGTCTAATAAGTTCATTAGCTTGAGGCATACTTTGTAACTAATGATATTAAATACCAAAACTACTATTATTATTATTGTTGTTATTCATTCTTTTTTTTATTTCAGCCTCAATTTTTTTTGCTTTACTGTTTTGTAAGATGCTTTGGACAAAAGTGTCTGCTAAATACTGTAACTGCCGCAACTAAAATCCACAGGATTGAGGACCCCCACAGAGCTGGCAGCAGTGCACATGGTGGGGGTATCAGGGCACGGGGCGGAGATATCAGGGCACAGGGCGGAGCGGGGGTATCAGTGCACAGGGTGGGGGTATCAGGGCACGGGCGGGGGTATCATTACACAGGGTGGGGGTAGAATAGCACAGGGCATCAGTGGGGTGAGGTGGGAATTGTTGGTGCCTGCGGGATTTTTAACCAGATGCCCTCTCTATGAACCCTTCCAGCTCATACAGAGCCAGCATGTGGATTATGAACCTCAATGTGGGCACGCACTGCCACACGCACAGATAAATATCTCTCGACAACTTTAATCTGACCATCTGCAGACCTCTGGGTGCTGGGTGTGTTTTGTGGGCAGGAGAGAAAGACAAGCGAGATGAAGACAGATAACGACAGAGAGAAAGACAACAGTGTACGTCTGAGCGTCACAATAGTGCGTTTGAGCGTCACAATAGAACGTTTGAAAGTCATAATAGCCTTCGGGGATCCGCAGCACAGACGGCCTTGTTTACCGCCAGGTGCACTTTGCTTTTAAAAGCCCAAAGACCAAATGGTGGCTTTAAAAATTAAAAATTAAATAGTATTATTTAAGCACGCCTCTCTCTTGCAACATTGAAGTCTGGGCCTTAACACCATTCATTTTAGAGAATGTTTAAACTCCAGCTACAAGTACTAAACAACTAAACAATGTGTGGCAAGGCAACTAAAAATAAATGCAAACTAAAATACAAAAGGTCAAACGCCACTCAGATGAATTATCTTTCAACACCTGAAGTTATCCCGACTGGGTTAGTTTGGTGGCTGACGTCAGGTGCTTTCAAATGATAGCGTGCTGGTTCATAGTGTCAGCCGAAGACACCAATGAAGGCTCTCCTCGAAATGTTGACAATATCATATCCCATTTGCGGCACAAACACCAGCGAAATAGGCCGAGGGATTAAAATTGGAGCATTTAGAAAAACTTGCGGTTGCGTACATTTCAACTGTGTAGGCTAGTCTAGAAACAGTCCAGCGAGAATGAGTGAATGAATATTAATTGAGGGACACTTGCACTGGAACAATGGTGGTGTTTAGCCTGCAATAGCTAGGCGCCTAGCTCCACAAGGAGCAGGTTATCGCCCAACTGGGCTTCGGTGGCTAACCATTGAACTGTTTCGCCAATTAATCTAAAACCCCAACGTGACAAATCAACACCTCCCGGTGCAATTTGCCGCCCCCGTTAAGCAGCGATGACTGGCCAACAGGCGCTAGGTCGGCTAGCGTTTCAGCGACACTTCAAATGATTACTACTCTACTCCCATCAGAAACCCCGCTACAGCTGACTCAAAAGATTCCCCTAATCCCGTTTTAGGCGAAGATACGAGTTTGGACTTTAAAGCAACATACATGATCAAAAAACCACGATAGCTTGCCGAAACAGAAATCCCCTTCAAACATGCAAAAAAAACACAAGCACAAGGAACAGCGAAGGCGTCTTAAAGCGGAGTCGAACGAAAACAATGCACTGAGCACGCTGAGCATTGCTATCGTGATCCGCATGTGCTAAATCTCATCGCAGCAATTTCTTAGCGTTACCTTTTTGCAATTCCCTGGGGCTTCACTCAGTGTGTTGGAGATGTAGTCTAGCTGAAGGAGTCGGACCGCGAAAACACTCTTCTCGCTCCTTTTCTCCGGGGCACGAATCCGAAAACTTCACATAAACCCGTTCAAATAACTACGGTCTGAGAGACTGGTTCCAAATGGTCTTGCGGGCGGGGCACGATTTGGAGGTGGGGGCGAGACCCAAAGACAGGGGCATTATCCAAAAAAAGCGACAAAAAAAAAACATCTCGTGCCATTCGGTGCACCGTCGTCCAATCAAGTCGTGCAATCGGGATTCGCTACGAACGCCTGTGATGTCATTTCAATAAAGCCTGTCTTTTTTTGCATAAAAGCAGCCCCTCCCTAATCGGGCGATACCCTGGCGTGAAGCGTCTCTCTCTCTCTCTCTCTCTCTCTCTCTCTCTCTCTCTCCCCCTTTCTCTCTCCCTCTCTCTCTGTCGTAGAGCAAACACTGGGCACTCTCATTAACCCACTTCCGGGGGCATGCAACGCAATCGCTCTGTTAATATTTAAACTCCCGTGTCAAAACACACAGCGCAGATTCAACTCGTACAGCCTACGTTCTCGCCCTCCAAATGAACCCATGCCTGTTTTTTTGTGGGGAGTGTTTGAAGAGCGATTCGCAGTGCATGTAGGCTGATGACCCATAGGTTTTATACACATTAAAAACATGAAACATAAATTATGACATAATGTTATTTTATTTTAATATTATATTATATATTATATTTATTTATTTTATCCTAAACTGTTCTGTTATACTGTGTAATTTCAGTTTAAGTAGCCTACATTGAGAGCAACTAAACCCAGGATATATATGAAAATGTACTTTGCCAATAAACATGATTCTGATGACATAATGATAATGAAATGTTTTACATCCACTGTTTGTCTAGAGATTCGTGTCACAACAATCTCGTAGTTAAAGTGTCTGAAGATCCGTTTGTCCTCCTCATAAGGTTAAGCACACCACCCCTAACCATCACAAACACTCATCATGGTACTATTGACACACACACACACACACACACACACTGATACAAGTACACACACACAAGAACACACACACACACACACACACACACACACACACACACTGACACAAGCACACACACACACAAGAACACACACACACACACACACACACTCACACACACACACACACACACACACACACACACACACACACACACACACACACACACACATACACACTGACACAAGCACACACACACACAAGAACACACATACACACACACACACTGACAAAAGCACATAGAGACACACATAAGCACACACACACACACTGACACAAGCACACACACACATAGACTCATCAGCCACCCCACCAATTACTTTATATTCAAAGTTAGTGGTGTGTGTGTGTGTGTGTGTGTGTGTGTGTGTGTGTGTGTGTGTGTGTGTGTGTGTGTGTGTGTGTGTGTGTGTGTGTGTGTGTGTTTGTTAGTAAATTGACTAATCTCTCTTGGATCTTAGAGTAGTTAGAGTAGTTGACCCAAGATCTTACTGGGTGAAAGGTCAAAGATTCTCTCTAGGTCAAATACTGCCATCTCCTGTCACCTACTGTCACCTACTGTCACCTTCTGTCACACACACACACACACACACAGCCACATCCCCTTCATGTTCTGCCGTGAGCCGGGCACGTAACACACACACACACACACATACAGCAGGCATGCACACTTACACACACACACACACACACATACAGCACAGGCGTGCGCATACATACACCCCCCCCCACCCCCCCCCAACCTCACAGCATGCAAAAAAATACAAAATACAAAAAAACCTCCTGAACAGAAACGGTATAAAGCTGAAATAAATCCATTAGTTTTTTTTTTTTTATCAAGTTGTCTTACATTGTCTTTTGTCAATTATGCTACAAGCCCCATATTTCCAGCATGTGTGTGAGTTTTAAAATAGTAGTTTTTGACATTCAAGTGCCACCCCAAATAAAAGACTGGCCAGAGCTGCCCCCCCAGAAACAATTTCCTGGCTACGCCCCTGGCTAAATACTTTCTTGATTCATCAAGATTTAAGAATTAAAATTACTGTCTCTGACATCAATTCCCCCCTAATGTGTTTAAATATCTGACAGGGCATTTATTTGAGTTCTTGTGAGAATTTCGCCTGACATGCTCCGCGGCGCTCACAACCCCCCACTTCGTCTCTCCCTCCTCTTCCTCATGCAGCCCAACGGCTGCAGCCTACTTTTTCTCTGACCCACAGCATCAGACAAACAGGTAATGACGGTGTTTTTGCAATCCCCCAACGTTGTTTGGTGATAAATCTCTTGCTCGCTCTCTCTCTCTCTCTCTCTCTCTCTCTCTCTCTCTCTCTCTCTCTCTCTGTCTGTCTGTGCTTGTCTATCTACTGTTTGTATTTGACTGACCGGTCAAGTAAGTCAGTCTCTCTCTCTCTCTCTCTGTCCCTCTCTCTCTCTCTCTCTCTCTCTCTCTCATTCTGTCTTCCTCTCACTCTCTGTCTTTCTCTCTCGTTTATTTGGCCTTCCTGTATTAATTTCAAAGGGCTTTTTTAATTTATTTTTTATTCAAAAGTATAGATTTCATATAGATGAGTTTTTTTATATAAATATAGAAGAAACCCCCAGCCTGACTGGATATAGAGAAATCACCATAGCAGAAAACAACCACATGGACAATGTGGGTGTTTTTGAATCACCTGATTACAGTTAAAAGAGACTTATAAAGTATGACAATATAGGTCCCCAGACAACCTGCCTAATTGCAAATCTAAACGGCTTTAACTCTTTGTGGAGTGAGTCATTCCAGAATTATACCGCACAGATCTAGAATTTATATATACCTGCCATTCCTAATGGTCACTGTAGTTCATTATTACAACATCAAATGGAACCTTCAGTTGGCAACATTCTAATCTCATATTTTTGATTGATCTCCATCTCCATTTTACACACACACACATACATGCACAAACACGCCCCCCCCCCCCCCCCCCCCCCCCCACCCACTTTCTCTCACATACACCAACACA
>NW_027666984.1:87500-125000 GCF_963457725.1 Sprattus sprattus | reverse complement strand
GAGAGAGGAGAGAGAGGGAGACTGATAGAGGGAGAGGAGAGTGATAGCAGAGACAGATAAAAGACTGCTAGAGAGAGAGAGAGAGAGAGAGAGAGAGAGAGAGAGAGAGAGAGACTGATAGAGGGAGAGGAGAGTGATAGCAGAGACAGATAAAAGACTGCTAGAGAGAGAGAGAGAGAGAGAGAGAGAGAGACTGATAGAGGGAGAGGAGAGTGATAGCAGAGACAGATAAAAGACTGCTAGAGAGAGAGAGAGAGAGAGAGAGAGAGAGAGAGAGAGAGAGAGAGACTGATAGAGGGAGAGGAGAGTGATAGCAGAGACAGATAAAAGACTGCTAGAGAGAGAGAGAGAGAGAGAGAGAGAGACTGATAGAGGGAGAGGAGAGTGATAGCAGAGACAGATAAAAGACTGCTAGAGAGAGAGAGAGAGAGAGAGAGAGAGAGAGAGAGAGAGAGACTGATAGAGGGAGAGGAGAGTGATAGCAGAGACAGATAAAAGACTGCTAGAGAGAGAGAGAGAGAGAGAGAGAGAGAGAGAGAGAGAGAGAGACTGATAGAGGGAGAGGAGAGTGATAGCAGAGACAGATAAAAGACTGCTAGAGAGAGAGAGAGAGAGGAGAGAGAGAGACTGATAGAGGGAGAGGAGAGTGATAGCAGAGACAGATAAAAGACTGCTAGAGAGAGAGAGAGAGAGAGAGAGAGAGAGAGAGACTGATAGAGGGAGAGGAGAGTGATAGCAGAGACAGATAAAAGACTGCTAGAGAGAGAGAGAGAGAGAGAGAGAGAGAGAGAGAGAGAGAGAGAGACTGATAGAGGGAGAGGAGAGTGATAGCAGAGACAGATAAAAGACTGCTAGAGAGAGAGAGAGAGAGAGAGAGAGAGAGAGAGAGAGAGACTGATAGAGGGAGAGGAGAGTGATAGCAGAGACAGATAAAAGACTGCTAGAGAGAGAGAGAGAGAGAGAGAGAGAGAGAGAGAGAGAGAGACTGATAGAGGGAGAGGAGAGTGATAGCAGAGACAGATAAAAGACTGCTAGAGAGAGAGAGAGAGAGAGAGAGAGAGAGAGAGAGAGAGAGAGACTGATAGAGGGAGAGGAGAGTGATAGCAGAGACAGATAAAAGACTGCTAGAGAGAGAGAGAGAAGAGAGAGATGATGAGTGGCAGATAAAGCAACAGAGACTTTTCCCATGTCCAAAATAGTCATTTCCACCATCCTGCCCAGAGCTGACTTCCACCCAGACACCATAAACAAGGTGAATGCCGCCATCTCCCGTGGATGTGCCCTCATGCCAAACGTCCACCTGGCACACCACCCAATGCTCGGCCTACACAGCCTGCATGACCATGTCCACCTACGCAAAGATACCATTAGTGTTTTTGCAAAAACATTGAAAGACGTTGCTTTTGGTCGAAGTTCAAATAGGAAAGAAACCACAGTCTCCCAAAACAGCAGACCATACCCTCCTGAAATCCACTACAAACATCATCCCACATCTAGGCATCAGGCAGAGAACAGCAGACCATACCCTCCTGAACTCCACTACAAACATCATCCCACATCTAGGCACCAGGCAGAGAACAGCAAACGACACCCTGCAGCCGTGGACACCATGCCTCAACAGCCAACACATGAGAGGCCTGCGACTCAACACTCCACACCACCGAGGCAACACCACGCTCCCCAGCCTAGAGAGCCCCGCAACCCCGCGACCTGGCACAGACACCCCACACAGAGGAAGCATCCTGAGTACCAGCAGAGGAATCTTATGCCGCTACATCAACATCTGGTGACATCAAATTCCCTGGACCAGCTGCACCAACACCCACCAGCAGACAGACACCGGGGTAGCCACCCCAGGCCGAGGGTGCCTGCAGCAGGGAGCAGCTCCACCACAGGCAGGCATCATGACCTCCAAACACCCCATGGTAGGCCAGAGCAGCAGGAGCAGCCTACGTATGCAACTGTGCTGAGAGGCTCATGCAACACCAGCAGCACTAAACTAGCAGAGATCAGAGATATGCTGGACATCATATGCACACGGCTTATGGACCAGCCACGAGTCAGACCAAAACAATTGATTATAACTGTTTATGAATAATAACCATAACAACAACAACATAATAGTGATTATATATAAGCAATATATGTATGTATATATTATATACAGTAAAAATGTACGATAGTATAATTCATAAGGATAGGTTTAACTCATCTTTGAGGTCCATGAAACTTGTTAAAATGTGTCAAATCATTACTGGTACATTACTTTGTGATGAAATCTTTAACAGTTACACTGTGGAATATCCAGGGCATAAATTCATCCAGCTTTGGTTGTAAAACTAAAGCCCTGGAATTTCAAAAAAGCATTCAAAACACAGACATAATAATTCTCCAAGAAACATGGCACAAAACTGATGAGGTGACTCTCTGTCCCACAGGATACTGTGAAATAGCCATTTCCTCCAGAAAACACGTGGAAGTCACACGTGGAAGAGATTCAGGAGGCATAATTATTTGGCTGAAATCAGAAATAGCCGTATACATCACCACAATCAAAAAAGAAGAATCGCATATCTGGCTTAAAATTGACAAAAAACTAACACAGACAACAAATGATATATTCCTCTGTGCTCTGTACATTCACCCCTCTGAATCTCCTTATTATAATGAAGACATTTTTGATACTCTCCACAATCAGATCATCCACTTTCAGGCCCAGGGTAAAGTGTTGATCTGTGGAGACTTAAATGCCAGAACAGGATCTTTAGCAGACTACAACTCAGATGAAGGCAATAACCATATATTTGGCAACAGTTACCCATCAAATATGGTCAACTTTGCCCGTAAAACCTTTGATAAATCAGTTAATAAAAATGGGAGATTGCTCATCGAGCTCTGAAAAAGCCTTGGTCTGTACCTGGTCAATGGTAGGGTGCGAGGGGACTCGCTAGGGAGATATACCTGTAGCTCATCACTTGGCTGCTCAACAGTTGACTACATTATCACAGATTTGGACCTATTCACTTTCAACGCACTCACGGTCAAACCACTAACACCTCTGTCTGATCACAGCCAAATTACAGTGTATCTTAAAATCAGTGAAAATACCAACACACACACAAAGCCCTGCCTGCTGTATAGCACTAGAGTAACCTACAGATGGGCCCATAACAGCAAAGAGGTCTCAAATAGAAACATTTTTAGCTAATACTTACCTGCTTAGTAAAGATGGTGTAAACCATGCAGCCGAGGATCTAAACAACATTTTCCACTACCTGGCAACCATTTCTAACCTTAAAACTACCCCGAAAAACAAAAGGAATAAACAAGACAATGAAAAATGGTTTGATCAGGATTGTAAAATCATGAGGAAAAATCTTAGGCTTCTGTCAAATAAAAAACACAGACAACCTGATGATCCTGGTTTACGCATTAGTTATTATGAAGAGCTTAAGCAATACAAAAACACAATCAGGAAGAAGAGGGAACAGTTCACCAGAAATCAATTAGAAACAATTGAAGAATCTCTAAATTCTAATAATTTCTGGAATAACTGGAATGCACTCAACAAAAAGCAACATGAGGAACTTGCCATCAAAAATGGAGGAGTATGGGAGAGGCATTTTGAAAATCTCTATGGAAACCATAGCATGAACCCAGAACAAACCAAAATTGATCAAAAAAGGATTGATATGGAAAAAACAATTAATAAATATCAAAACCAATTAGACTACCCAATAACAAAAAATGAACTAACAGAAAAACTCCAAAGCCTGAAGTCAAGAAAGGCAAGCGGGCCGGATGGCGTCCTTAATGAAATGCTTAAAAATGCAAGCCACAACCTTTGTTTGGCTATTCAAAAACTGTTCAATTTGGTAATGAGTGTTGGATACTTCCCTGATATCTGGAACGAAGGACTCATTACACCCCTTTTCAAAAGTGGAGATAAATTCGACCCAAATAATTACCGGGGCATCTGCGTTAATAGTAATCTGGGGAAGTTATTTTGTAAAATTTTAAACAATAGAATAATAAACTTCCTTATTGAGCATGATGCCCTGAGTAAAAGTCAAATAGGTTTCCTACCAAAGAATAGAACATCTGATCATATGTTCACCCTACACACCTTAATAGATAAATATGTAAACGAAAAAAAAGCTAAAATATTTGCTTGCTTTGTAGATTTTCAGAAGGCCTTTGACTCTATATGGCATGAAGGCCTATTCTGTAAACTGATTGAAACAGGTGTAGGGGGGAAAACATACAACATCATAAAAACAATGTACGCAAATAACAAATGTGCAATTAAAATAGGAAACAAACAAACTAAATTCTTCACTCAAGAACGGGGTGTGAGACAGGGCTGCCCTCTATCACCGACGCTCTTCAATATATATATTAATGAATTGGCAAAAAGACTTGAGCAGTCAGCAGCTCCTGGCCTCATATTAAATGACTCTGAAATCAAATGTCTTCTCTTTGCGGACGATTTGGTTCTGCTGTCCCCAACAGAAGAGGGTCTACAGCAGAGCCTAAATGTCCTGCACAAGTTCTGTCAGACCTGGGCTCTGACTATTAACCCACAAAAAACAAAAACACTAACCTTCCAGAAAAAATTCAGAAATCAGGGAAAGAAATTCACCCTTGGTACATATGAAATCGAAAATGTAAAAAGTTACACCTACCTTGGACTGAGAATGAGTTCTACTGGAAATTTCAGCTTGGCCGTGAGTGATTTGAAAGAGAAAGCAAGAAGAGCTTTCTATGCCATCAAAAAATCTATTCAATTTGACATACCCATTCGGATCTGGCTCAAAATATTCCAAACAATTATTGAACCAATCGCATTATACGGCAGTGAAGTATGGGGTCCTCCTATGCACAATGGATTTGAAAAATGGGACAAACACCCAATCGAAACCCTGCATGCAGAGTTCTGTAAAAGTATACTCAAAGTACAGAGGAACACACCCAACAATGCATGCAGGGCTGAATTGGGCCAATACCCTTTATTAATTAAAATAGAAAAAAGAGCCATCAAATTCTTTGAACACCTCAAAAGGAGCGACCCCAACTCTTATTGTTACAAAGCCCTAAAAAGCCAAATGATGAGTGCAAAAACAAGCCCCCTCATCCAGCTAGTCCTGAGACTCACATGTACTAATAGTACAAATAACCAAAATAATAGTCAGCCTCAGGACCTCGCCACCCTTTCTCAAACAATTCGGCCTAACCAAATTATCAATGCAGAAAAACTAAATTACTTATCATACTGGACTGAAACAACAAAAAGACAAAATAAACTTCAATGTTATTTGGCCCTAAACAGAGAGTATACTGTGGCAAACTACCTATTCACAGTCACTGACACCAGGCAGAGAAAAACCTTGACCAGGTACAGGCTTAGTAACCACAGTCTGGCCATCGAAAAGGGCAGACACAGGCAAACCTGGCTGCCCAGAGAGGACAGGCTGTGTACCAACTGCACCCAAGGTGTAATTGAAACAGAGTTTCACTTCCTGGCAGAATGCTGCAAATGGAAAGACATAAGGGACCAATTCTTCCCTAAATTCAGAGCCATGCACCCAGACCCTCAGAACCTTGACCCAGGTCTGAGGGTGTTATTGGGAGAGGAAGAGAGGAGCACAAGAGTGGCAGCAAAATATATAGATGCTTGCCATAGAAAAAGAGAAGAGTCACTTCATCAGTAAACCACACACACGGATACATTCCCCCACACACACTTACATGCACTCACATCCACACATGCACACACACACACTGCCGTTACAAAATTATGTTTTATTTTCTACTTGTTCTATTATATTATTATATGTATTACAAGAATGCTTTGGCAATGCAAATTGTGTTTTTTTTGTCATGCCAATAAAGCTGAATTGAAATTGAAATTGAAAATTGAGAGAGAGAGAGAGAGAGAGAGAGAGACTGATAGAGGGAGAGGAGAGTGATAGCAGAGACAGATAAAAGACTGCTAGAGAGAGAGAGAGAGAATTTTTTGAATTTTGAATTGACCTTTATTACGAAAGACCAACAAATGAATTTTATACAGTCAAGTAATTAAAAGCAAAAACAGAAAATAAATGTTAATAAGTTAAAAATAAAATACACAAAACAAAACAACAAAAGACTCTACAAGAGGTATACCAAACTGAGTTCATCGTTTACCACAGAACACAGAACTCCTTTTAAACACCAAATGCTCTCAAACATCTTAACATTTTCAGTAGCTTTATAAAAGCGAAAATCTATGACAAGTCTAGATTTTATCAGAGCTGCAAAGACCATTCCAACATCTTGATCCTGCCCTTCAAGCTTGTTCTTTCTGCTCAAATAAATTGCCATCTTGGCTTGACCCAAAACGAAGTTAAGCAACTGACACACAGACTTGCATCTTCTGACATAACGAAACCCAAAAATAAAAATTTTCCATGAAAATGTTTCGTCAAAACATTCAAATAGTCTTTTCAAAACATTGAAAAAACCAAGCAGTCTGGGACACTTCATGAACGCATGGTAAACTGTTTCTCTTTCCAGACAAAATGGACATATTTCGCTTATTTCAGGCCTTAAAAGACAAATGAAAGCATTCACACCGATTATCCCGTGTAAAATTCTCCACTGTAAATCTCCAATCCTTTTCGCTAACGGTGGCTTGTACAGTGCTCTCCACTCTGGCTTCACTTCACTTCCCAACCCAAGTACAGAGCGCCAAGGGGTATCAACTCTTTTGTTTAACCCTTTTTGATTCAGAGTTTTAACACAACCCTCGTAAAACATTTTACCAGATGTTTTGTACAGAAACAACGTGTTGTCACCTTCTAAGAAATGGCCTGTGTTACAACCCACATCTGGGGACAGTGCAAGATTGGGAAAGGGGTCATTTTTATTAGGCTTTACTTTCCCCTCTGAGTAGTCCTTTAACATTTTTTTTTCCTCTGCTGTTAGTGAGGAATTACACTTCTGCAACATTCGAGAGACAATACGTAATGACCTAAAATTTAAAACACTTGCTACATTCCTGCAATCTTGAAGGTTTGCGCCCGCAACCTCCACTAAAAAGTGTGATCAAATGAGACTTCAAAAAAGCCTCATAAAAGGCAATGCTGGTGTGCGTTAAGTCCATCCGTGTTCCAAAGATCAGTGGTTCTTCTAATAGCCAGTTCAGAGAAGTTGTTCTGTCACATTTCTGCACAATAAATAAGTTCCATACTTTGAGAAGATTTTTGTAAAAAATTGGCAATTGAGAGGTGTTAAGTCTCTTGGTATCCATCAGAAAAAGGGATTTGTCCAAACCCATTCCTCCCACAGTTCTCAAAATCACACTGGCCAGAGGTTTCCAACGTAAGTCCTTTTGGTTTGTCATAAACTTTTGAAGGAAAGTCATGCGAAAGGCTGCTGTTCTGCTTTGCAGATGAATGAGCCCTTGTCCTCCCTCTTCCTTTGATAAATAAAGGACACTTTGTGGAATCCAATGTAATTTTCCCCAAAAGAAGTCTAACAACAACGATTGTACTTTTAAAAGCAATTGTACTGGTGGGTCAATGCATGCAAATCTGTGCCATAGAAAAGAGGCTACTAGATTGTTGATAACTAAAGTGCGCCCTCTGTAAGACATTTGTGGTTTAAGCCAATTCCACTTAGCTAACCGCCCTTTAACTTTCTCGACTACCCCCTCCCAATTCTTCTGCACAAAGAGTTCATCCCCCAGAAAAACACCTAAATACTTAAGGCCATCTTTCTTCCATACTAACCCCCCTGGCAGATTAGGCAAGCCATTTACCCACTTTCCAACAGAGAAAGCATCACTTTTGGACCAGTTTATCTTGGCAGAAGAAACAGTTTCAAAATCTTTACATACTTTAAACAGAGTATCCACATCCTTCTGGTCACTGATCATTAAAATAATATCATCAGCATAAGCTGAAAGGTAACAATTGTCGTTGCAATTGGGAATTGCTACTCCCTCTAAAACATTCCTGAGTTTTGTAAGGAAGGGTTCTATAGCCAAACTATAGAGAATACCTGACAAGGAGCAACCTTGTCTCACTCCTCTCAGAACTTTGAAAGGAGCACATAAGCCACCGTTAACTTTTAAAACACTCTCAATGTCATTATACAGTACCTTCATTGTACCAATAAAATTTGAACTAAAACCAAATGCGTCAAGAGTCTTCCAAAGATATTCGTGTTCAACACGATCAAAAGCTTTTTCTTGATCAATGGAAATGAAAGCTGTGTCTAAATCAAACATTTTGGATACGTCTATAACATCACGAATCAGTGATATGTTATCATAAATTGACCTACCAGGAACACAGTAAGACTGGTCCGGATGCACTACTTCTTCCAGAACCTTTCCAAGCCTGGTGGCCAGTACTTTAGATAAAAGCTTATACTCTGAGGCAAGCAAAGCCACTGGACGCCATGACTTAATGTCACTCAGATCCCCTTTCTTTGGAAGCAGGGTCAGAACTGCTCTGCGACAACTCAAAGGCAGCAGCCCTCCGGCTAAACTGTCATTGAGTACCTCAAGCAGATCCTCCCTCAGGTCAAGCCAAAAACACTTAAAGAAGTCCAAAGAGATCCCGTCCAAACCAGGGCATCTCCCCGTCTGTAGGCTCTGAAGTGCTTTGTGTAATTCGTCAAGGGTTATCACCCCACTGAGCATCTCATTTGATTCATCTGAGATTTTAGGTAGATCATTCAAGAAGTACTGTTCAGTGGCTTTGTCCTCTTTGTACTCACATGTGTACAATTTGGCATAAAAACTGGATGCCCTTTTGCGAATTTCAGCTGGGTCTGACAGCAAATCACCACTTTCTGATTTCAAAGTGTGAATAATACGTTTTTGTCCATTTTTTTTCTCTAAATTAAAAAAATACTTGGAAGATGCATCCATTTCATTAACGCTCTGGAAGCGTGATCTTACCAGTGCTCCTTGTGCTTTTGATCCTAGCAGATCAGATAATTTAGTTTTATGTTCAAATAGATTATCCAAAACCTCTTGATTGTTTGAGACTTGTGCAATATTTTGCAATTTTGTAATATTATTTTCCAATGTATTTATTGATTCAACTGTATCCTTGGTGACATTGAAAGTGTACTGTTGGCATAGTTGTTTTATTTGGGCCTTTCCATACTCCCACCAACTTTGCAATGTGTTAAATGTGTGCTTCTCACCCTTGAAACTCAACCAAAACAGGCTAAATACACTTTTAAAATGGCTGTCGTTCAACAATGCCGTATTAAAATGCCAATAAGCACTTTTGCATTTTATAGAGTTAATAAAAACAGAACATACCACTAGTTTGTGATCTGAAAAACTCACAGGAATTATACCACAGTTCCTGAAGATATTCAGGTGGTGCTTAAACGCATACACCCTATCCAGTCTAGCAAGAGAGACAGAATTAGCACGAAAATGAGTCCAAGTATACTGTCTCACGTCACCATGTAAATCCCTCCAGACATCGCTTAAATCATGCTCTTCAATTACTTGAACTAACTTCCTACGTGAAGGCATGTGAGGCTCAATATGATTCCTATCGATACTTCTTTCTGCACAATTAAAATCTCCACTCAAAAACAAATATTCTTCACTGCTGCATTGATCCAAAGTTGTGTTAAGTGTTTCTAAAAGACACATGCGATCTACAGCAGAAGTCGGTGCATACACACAAATGAAATTGAAAACAGAATTTTCAAAGTGCGCCTTCACTTTTAAGATACGCCCCTTTTCAATCTCTTCAACCGTGTAAGAATGGGGAACAAAACTGCGAGAAAACAAAATAGCAACCCCACCACTAACAGAACTGTAGTGACTTAAGGCTACGAGACCGTCCCACTCTTTTTCCCAAAGTATTGCGTTCTTTTCGTCGCTATGAGTCTCTTGCACAAACAGAACGTGTATTTGTTTCTGTTTTACGAGTTCAAACAACTGCGCCCTTTTCCGGCTTTCCCTTGCTCCATTTAGATTTAAAGTGGCTATGTGAACTGCCATGACGAGGGAAAGGAAAATACACGTTAAAAAGAGAAAAAACATATCAATCCGTTTCATTATTCTGGGCAACTTCAGCAACGTTATTTTTCAAAAGGATATTAATCTTTGTTGTGAACTTCTTCAACCTATACATCTCTGTATTGGCGAACCGACCTTCACTCATTAAACATCTGGCGCTTTCAACAAATTTCTCAAGATCTGGAAAGTAGTCGGCAGCTTGTACACCTCTTGTGTTTTTAGTGACCTTAAGAAACAGCTTAATCTCGTCGAAACCGTACCCTACACACCAGCTAACTGGTAAAAAGGCCGGAGAACTGCCTTGCGAACAAACGGAGGCGCCAGACTCGGATAATTCGCTTTCATCAGCATCGCTTTCCAAACATTGTGCTACTGACTTTTTCGCTTGTGGTTGTTTAAGGGTTCTTTTCTTCCTTTTTAAAGGCTTCGCAAATATAGTATGGTCAGGGTGTGCTCCTCCCAGCTCATCCACTACATCCATTACTATGCTTGCACTGACAGGGTGACTGTCTTGTATGACACCAATAGCCTCATCTTTCCCCGTTTCCACCAATTCACAAGTTACATTTCCCCCCTCGTTGGAATCCTCAGGGAGTTTATCAGCCATATCAATCGAGTCTTGATTGATCTCACTTTGTTTTCCCCCGTTTTCACTAAGCGATGCCTCAACTGTCGTTAATGTTGTCTCAACTAAGACTTCTCCTACAGGTGCGCTCTTTTGCGCTTCTGCACTCGTGTCTTTATTGTGATTTTCTGGGTCACGGTTTGAATCTTTGTTGTCAGCGGGCCTACTATCTCCCTTTCCGGGACAGGCCCTACGGGTGTGTCCAGTTTTCCCGCAACCAAAACAACGCATTGAGTCAGTTGACACAAACACGGTGTAATCGAAGTTATCCACCTTGAGCTTTACACTTAGATTCAAATCCATATTTTGTTCGTTTAAAACCATATGAGTTTGACGTCTGAAAGACATAACATGCCTCACAAGCTCGGATTTTGTTCCAATAGGTATCTTCTTTATAGGAGAGATCAGCTTCCCGTATCTAGACAGTTCCCTTACAATTAAATCGTCGTTAATGAAAGGAGGTACGTTCGAAATGGTTACCCTTTTAGCAGGAGTAGAGAGAGGAAGTACTGGGATAAGCCTGTCATTTACAACTACACCTTTGACTACCACCTCGTTCGCTTTATCAATGGTACTTAAAAAGAGGACTATGGCATTGTTCATTCTAGACGCAGCTAGAACGCACTCATGGCCAACAATATTGCCAATCGCAACCGTGCATTCATCCACACTTATCGCCGACACCACCTTAACCCCGTGGCGACGCGTGAGTGTATCATATATTTTTGGGTTCGGAGCCGCCATGCTTTCCAGTTTTGACACTGGTTTTCCGGCGACCCACTGAACACCAAACAAATCAAAAAGAAGGCTCTGTTCTATCACACAATACAACAGACGAACAAAAAGAGAGAAAAGTTAAGAAAATAAAGCACATTCGTTCAGGCCACGGCGGGCACAGCTCACGCTCACAAAACGCTCTTACTCACGCACTCCCAGCATGCACTCTGACAGAGAGAGAGAGAGAGAGGGAGAGAGACTGATAGAGGGAGAGAGAGAGAGAGAGAGAGGAGAGTGATAGAGGGAGAGAGACTGATAGAGGGAGAGGAGAGTGATAGCAGAGACAGATAAAAGACTGCTAGAGAGAGAGAGAGAGAGAGAGAGAGAGACTGATAGAGGGAGAGAGAGAGACTGATAGAGGGAGAGAGAGAGAGAGAGAGAGGAGAGTGATAGAGGGAGAGAGACTGATAGAGGGAGAGGAGAGTGATAGCAGAGACAGATAAAAGACTGCTAGAGAGAGAGAGAGAGAGACTGATAGAGAGAGAGAGAGAGAGACTGATAGAGGGAGAGAGAGAGAGAGAGGAGAGTGATAGCAGAGACAGATAAAAGACTGCTAGAGAGAGAGAGAGAGAGACTGATAGAGGGAGAGAGAGAGTGATAGCAGAGACAGATAAAAGACTGCTAGAGAGAGAGAGAGAGAGACTGATAGAGAGAGAGAGAGAGAGAGAGAGAGAGAGAGAGAGAGGAGAGTGATAGCAGAGACAGATAAAAGACTGCTAGAGAGAGAGAGAGAGAGACTGATAGAGGGAGAGAGAGAGAGAGAGAGAGAGGAGAGTGATAGCAGAGACAGATAAAAGACTGCTAGAGAGAGAGAGAGAGAGAGAGAGAGAGAGAGAGAGAGAGAGAGAGAGAGACTGATAGAGAGAGAGGAGAGTGATAGCAGAGACAGATAAAAGACTGCTAGAGAGAGAGAGAGAGAGAGAGAGACTGATAGAGGGAGAGGAGAGTGATAGCAGAGACAGATAAAAGACTGCTAGAGAGAGAGAGAGAGAGAGAGAGAGAGAGAGAGACTGATAGAGGGAGAGAGAGAGAGAGAGAGAGGAGAGTGATAGAGGGAGAGAGACTGATAGAGGGAGAGGAGAGTGATAGCAGAGACAGATAAAAGACTGCTAGAGAGAGAGAGAGAGAGAGAGAGAGACTGATAGAGGGAGAGGAGAGTGATAGCAGAGACAGATAAATGACTGCTAGAGAGAGAGAGAGAGAGACTGATAGAGGGAGAGAGAGAGAGACTGATAGAGGGAGAGGAGAGTGATAGCAGAGACAGATAAAAGACTGCTAGAGAGAGAGAGAGAGAGAGAGAGAGAGAGAGAGAGAGAGAGAGAGAGAGAGACTGATAGAGAGAGAGGAGAGTGATAGCAGAGACAGATAAAAGACTGCTAGAGAGAGAGAGAGAGAGACTGCTAGAGAGAGAGAGAGAGAGAGAGAGAGAGAGAGAGAGAGAGAGAGAGAGAGACTGATAGAGGGAGAGGAGAGTGATAGCAGAGACAGATAAAAGACTGCTAGAGAGAGAGAGAGAGAGAGAGAGAGAGAGAGAGAGAGAGAGAGAGACTGATAGAGGGAGAGGAGAGTGATAGCAGAGACAGATAAAAGACTGCTAGAGAGAGAGAGAGAGAGAGAGAGTTACCATGGTTACAGATCAGGTAACATATAAACAATGAGCTCTTAAGTTAATTCAGAGCTTTTTGTAATTTTATTGCAATGAAGTGTTGAGTCAGACACATCAGATGTGTTGATTCAAAGGTCAACATCATAGTGGACTTCTCATCAAAAAAAAGAGGGATCTCTACGTCTAATCTGGACCAAAAAAGGTCAACAGAAAAAAAACGGAAAAAACGGCTAATCTGAGCTAACCGGAGCTAACGGAATAGAAGCAGCCTACAGTCCATGGATCTAGCAAACAGCAAACAACAGAGTTGAAACGGGACTGTTAAAGAGACTGTTAAAGAGAGCATCATCTTGACCTACCTGCCATTGGATCCATCCATCATTGACAGGCAAGATTTCAGACTTTTGTGTCTCGTCAGCCCTGAAAAGGCTTCCGTGTGTTTAAACGGTGTACAAACGGTTCTACTGACGCTGCCGATATGACAAATAAAGATACAAATGTAGCTCCCTCTGCTCTCAGCACTTCGGTGCAGGACATTGACACAGACATTGAAATTAAATATCCCCAAGCTCTAAAGAACAAAGAGGCAAAGAGGGCATTTAAAATACAATTATTAAGAGACAATCCGGAAACTATTAAAGCTGACTTCGCAATGGTGGCAAACACAAAAACTATAACGAACTTTTTATTCTTTACCCACCATCCTAAAGTCTGGCATTCAGTTCTGTGCCAGTCTTATACAAACGTAAAAAGAAATGGAATAAGCAAAGGAAGTCAAATTACCGCCCATGAAGATGAAGATCTTAACAGCCCATACCTAATCATCAATATCTACAATAATGGTACAATAATGGCACAAGGATCTGAGAACAGTCTGGAAAATTTTCTACATACCTTTCAAACCCTGAAAGAACTTGTGAAAAGAAAGATCTCTGACTGCAGCTCTGAGACAGTTATAGCCAGCAAGAAGACATCGCCCAAACCTACCATCAGATGCACAGCAATGACCTCTTCCTCAGACAGCAGCACCATCTCACCAAGGGCGCCGAATATCATCAGAGGCATCAAAGAAAGTATTCATCAACTCGAAAGGGAATTTGTGGATTTTAAAGAAAAAATGTTTTCCCGTCTCCAAGGAGATGCTGATATCCATCAAAAGCAGTCTTCTAATGTACACCAAACAGATGAGTTGTGGACCACAGTGAGACAACAGAGAGATGAGATCAAAGAGCTGCACGCTGCACTCAGAGAATTAGAGGAGGACAACCAGGACCTACGGTTGAAACTTCGCAGGATCACAGAAGAGCTTCAACACCCCGAGCAACAAAAACTCATAGACAACATACAACATGAGTGGAATGAACTGAAAGAAACCTTGCCAAAGCATCCTTCCCCTGCAACACCCCCCAGACCATCCACCAAAACATCTTCACCAAAGAAAGAAGACAAAGACAAGAAATCTGGCACCCCCCCAGATACTATACAAACAGGTAGACCTAACCGATCCCAGGTAGATACAAACTCAGCCCCTGAAATTGTGCTTCTGTGTGACTCAAATGGTAACTACATAAATATGAGGCGCCTATTCCCCTCATCCAAAGCGGTGAAAATCAAAAGCCCAAACACCGCCTCAGTTTTGGAAAATATGCATAGGATTGAACCAAGTAGATTGAAACATCTCATTATTCACACTGGGACAAACGATATAACATCTAGAAATCACAACGTAACAAACAAAATAACAGAAGTAGTTAGAGAAGCCAGAAAGACATTCCCAAATACTCAAATTACATTGTCTGCCATCCTGCCCAGGTCTGATATTCCTTACCAAGTCATAAGAGAAATTAATGAAGGACTATCTAAAACCTGTAGTAACATCCAAAATGTTGTTGTAATGTCCCATGAAGATATCTCTTCAAACCACCTCTACGACACTGTCCACCTTAACAAAAAAGGAGTGAGCTTGCTGGCTAAGGAGATTAAGGACAATGTTCTAAAAAGACAGAGAATTTCCCTTCAACAAGGAATAAACAACAAAGGCCCTCGCCCGCCATCAGGCCAACAAACTCGACCTGTTGCCCCCCATTCAGCCTACAAGAGGACAACTGGAACTGGAACTGGACACAGGAATCCAGCACCATATCACCCCCAGAACACACAAAGGGTCACAAACAGCTACTACCCCGCAAACCCAATTAATCCAGGTGCCCCTCTTTTAGGTGATCCCAGAATGCCAACAGGTGTGCCACCAAGTCACCAACTCCATCCAAAACCTACCTATGCATCAGTGGTAACTAATCCTATGTCACAAAATGTAAATAACCAACAGATAAGAGAGTTTGTCACACTGCTATGCAACAAGTTACTTTGTTAATTAACAACAGAATCAATATAGGGATTACATGTATGTTGAAATATTCATTGTTAGTATGTGTGTGTTTCTGTATGTCTGTATACATATCGCTTATGTATGTGTTTGGTTGTGTGTGTGTGTGTGTGTGTGTGTGTGTGCGCGTGCGTGAGTGCGTGTGTGTGTGTATGTGTATGTGTGCGTGTGTGTATTTGTGTGTGTGTGTATGTGTGTGTATATGTGTGTGTGCGTGACTGTAACAGGTTGTGAACGTAAATATGCATATGCATTGTGTACAGCCCATATGGATGAGTTGTGCATATGTAGGTGTGTGTGTATGTGTCTGTGTGTGTGTGTCTGTGTGTATGTGAGTTTGTGTGTACTGTGGTTGTTTTAATTATACAAGTATCCCGTATATGAAAAAAAAAAAAAAATAATAATAATAATTTAATGGTTACTAACCAGATGTAGGACTTTCTTTATATTTTGTTATTAGTTTTTCTTTTCTCTTTATCCATTCAACTTAAAATTTGAATATATATTGTATATATATATATATATATATTGTATACTGTATGTTTTTTTTTTTTTAAGGAGTCCTACACAGACAGCACTGTACACATCTTGATGACCTGACTCAACATTTCACTGCAATAACTACAAATTATTTACACTCATAATTGCTTCTTTTAAAATAAGTACTTGGAATATTCAAGGTTTACATTCGTCCACTTTCGGTTATAAAACAACCAACCCTGATTTTTTAAATAGTATTAAGAACATAGATATCCTTATTCTATTGGAGACTTGGGGAGATGGATCTGATCATTGTCCACATAATTATATAGAAATGTCATTGCCCTCACTCAAGCAAAGGCATATAAAAAATGGAAGAAATTCAGCAGGTACTGTAATCTGGTTCAAGGCTGAATACAAAAACAAAATAACATTTATCAAAAAGGGGAATACACACTTGTGGCTCAAAATTAAAAAAGAACTTCTAAATTTATGCCTAGACCTCTATCTCTGTGTAGTGTATATACCTCCATCAACCTCACCATATTACGACAAGAGCCTTTTTGAGACTCTTATAAGCGAAACAAATCATTTCCAATCGGTGGGAAAAATATTACTCTGTGGTGATCTCAATGCCAGGATCGGGAAAGAAATAGACTATGTTACCATAGAAGGAGACAACCATATATGTAATAAAACAACTCTGTACAACCAACAAGTCCATACACAGAGGCAAAGTTTCGACAGTATCACCAATGCCAGTGGAGCTAAACTGTTACAATTGTGCAAAAGCCTAGGCGTGTACATTGTTAATGGTAGATTTAGAGGAGATTCCCTTGGGAGTTTTACATTTCACTCTAACCTTGGTAGCTCTGTGGTTGACTACAACATCACTGACCTTGACCCAGAACTCATAACAGCATTTATGGTAATGCCACAGCTACCATTTTCTGATCACTGCCAGGCAATACTTCACCTAAAATGGTCAGAGACCCAATTAGATCCCCAAAAACCAGAGCAAAAACTCTTCCCCTTACCTAAAACGTTCCGTTGGACAGAGAGAAAAATAGCATTATATACAACAGCCATACAGGATCGCGACATTGAATCTAGAATTGAAAATTTCATATCAACTCAATATGAATATGATGAAAATAGTGTGAACATGGCCTGTGCTCAATTAAATAACATATTTACCAAATTAGCTAACAAATCTAATTTTAAACAAACAAATACATCTAAGAAAAAAACAACAAAAGGAAAAGAAGAATGGTTTGACAGGGATTGTGAATTATCTAGGATAACATTAAGACAGCTTTCTAATCATAAACACCGAAACCCAAATGATATGGAAGGTAGAGTAAATTATCATCTTGAACTAAAACACTATAAAACATTATTACGAAACAAAAAGTTTGAATATATGAACAGAGAACTAAACAAAATTGAACAATCAATAAACCAAAACACATTTTGGTTAAATTGGAAAAAGCTAACAAAAACAGATAAATTTGAAACACCAATCAAAAATGGAAATATATGGCTGTCTTACTTTAAAAACCTTTACCAGAACCCAGAAAGCCACAAACTCATGCCTGAACAGCAAGCAATAATATCCAAACAAGAATCTTTAGAAAAAACCATTAAAAAATACCAAAATCCCCTGGACTTCCCCATTACTATCACAGACGTAAAAGACCACATTAAAAAACTAAAATCTGGCAAAGCATGCGGAACCGACTGTATCTCCACAGAGATGCTGAAATTCAGTAATTTAAAGATACAAGAGGCCATAAAGAAACTTTTTAACCTGACACTACAAAGTGGATTCTACCCCTCCTCTTGGAACATAGGCCTTTTCACCCCTATTTTCAAATCTGGCGACAAATTCGACCCAAATAGTTACAGAGGCATTTGCATCACAAGCAACTTGGGGAAATTATTCTGTAGCATCATTAACAGCCGCATGATTACATTTATTGACGATCAAAACATCCTAAGTAAAAGCCAAATTGGTTTCCTACCAAAATCTCGTACATCCGACCACCTCTACACACTCCAGACGCTAATAAATAAACACGTACATCAGTCCAAAAAGCAAAAAATATTTGCATGCTTCGTAGATTTTCAAAAAGCATTTGACAATATCTGGCACAGAGGTTTGCTCTTAAGACTCTTAGAAATTGGAATTGGAGGCAAAACCTATGATCTAATCAAATCAATGTATGAAAATAATAAGAACAGCATTAAAATAGAAAATAAAAGAACTGATTTTTTTAGACAAGGCCAAGGAGTTAGACAGGGTTGCAGCCTAAGCCCCACATTGTTTAATATATATATTAACGAACTAGCCACAATGTTAGAGAATTCGACAGCACCAGGTCTAAATTTACATGACAAAGAGGTAAAATTTCTAATGTATGCAGATGATTTGATCTTACTGTCACCTACAGAAGAAGGTTTAAGACAGAGTCTCTCCATCCTACATGAATTTTGCCAAATTTGGTCTTTAAAAGTAAATTTAGGAAAGACAAAAATAATGATATTCCAAAAAAAAGCAAGATCAACGCAAAGTAAATTTCAATTTAAATTAGGCCCTAATATCTTAGAACACACAACTAGCTACACATATTTAGGACTAGTTATAAATGCCTCAGGCAACTTTAACACTGGCATACAAATACTCAGAGACAAAGCTCGAAGAGCATTCTATGCAATTTACAAAACTATAAATAAATTTCAACCATCAATCAAAATTTGGCTAAAAATAATTGACTCTGTCATTACACAGATCCTCCTATACAGCTCAGAAATTTGGGGGCCAGCTTTAATCCTATCAAAAAAATCTTGGGATAAATCCCAAATAGAAATTTTACATATGGAGCTGTGTAAAATCCTCTTACAGGTGCACAGAGGTACATCCAACCACGCCTGCAGGGCCGAATTAGGTCGTTTCCCTATGTCCCTGGCCATCACAAAAAGATCAATTAAATTCTGGATGCATTTAAAAAATTCAGACCCCCAAAACCTAAATCATAAAGCACTGCTTGCAAACTCAACAAAACCAGACAGCGATAACCTCTTAAATTTGGTTATTAACAGCAATGACATTAGTGACACAAAACCAATACGACTAAAAGAAATCCACAACAAAAACAAAAAAGCCTACACTTCCCAATGGCTACAAGATGCCCAACACAATAAGAAAATGAATTGTTACCTTAGATTAAATCGAAAATATGAATTAGCAAATTACCTGACTAAATTAAAACAACCACAAAGTCGTTACCTAACAAAATACAGATTGGGCGACCATAAACTTCAAATTGAAACTGGACGGCATAGAAGATCCTGGCAAGAGAGTCACCTAAGAATTTGCTCCCACTGTGACCTCATGGAGGTCGAGGATGAGAAACATTTCCTTCTGAGGTGCACCAAAAACACCCGACTTAGAAATATCTTTTACCCTAAATTTCTTCAAAAATGTCCTCAATTTGCAGGACTTGATGAAGAATCAAAAATGAGAGCCCTCCTAGGTGAGGATGAACGGACAGTGCAGATCGCAGCACAGTTTGTGTATGGGTGCCACAAGCTGAGAGAAGGCATATAGGTGACAAAGATCAGACATCCAACCCTAGTCTATATATATTATTTTGTTGATTTGTTGATTATTATTATTTTTATTCAACTATTTTTTGTCTTTATGTATGTGTATATAATATGTATGTATGTGTATGCTTTGGCAATAGTGTTGGAAAACATTCATGCTAATAAAGCTTCTTTGAAATTGAAAAATTGAGAGAGAGAGAGAGAGAGAGAGAGAGAGAGAGAGACTGATAGAGGGAGAGGAGAGTGATAGCAGAGACAGATAAAAGACTGCTAGAGAGAGAGAGAGAGAGAGAGAGACTGAGAGAGAGAGAGAGAGTGATAGAGGGAGAGGAGAGTGATAGCAGAGACAGATAAAAGACTGCTAGAGAGAGAGAGAGAGAGAGAGAGAGAGAGAGAATTTTAATAATCCTTTATTACAAAAAACATCTGTTTTACCTTACATCTTAAAACATCTCAAAACCACCATAACAAAAGAAAACAGAAAGAAAAACTACAAATAAACTCTTATAAAAAGCAAAGTGCAAACACTAGTTCCCCATTGATCACAGAACACACTGCCCCCTTATAAGACCACACACTTTCAAATCCATCAAGATTTCCTGTGGAAGTATAAAATGAAAACTCCATTATTACTCTTGTTCTAATGAGTCTAAATAAAACAGTTAACACATCAGTGTCCGAGTCTTGTTCTATTTTGTTCTTTCTACTAATGTAGACCGCCATTTTTGCGTTACCTAAAATAAAATTGATCAATTCTCCTTTTGATTTGTTCATTTTGCTATATTTAAAACCAAGAATGAACATTTGTTTTAAAAAAATGTCATCAAAAGCCTTAAAAAAGCTGTGCAAAAAATCAAACAATGGGCATAATCTTACACACTTCAAAAACGCATGAAATACGGTCTCCCTTTCTTTGCAAAAAGGACAGTCCTGAGTGACCTCTGGATTTATAACAGAAATAAAAGAATTCACTGCCACTATTCCCTGCAACACCCTCCATTGCAAATCCCCCATCCTTTTTGTTAATGGCAGCTTGTACAGTGCTCTCCATTCCGGCTTAACATTACTTGCTAGGGCTAACACACTTCGCCAGGGTGTATCGACTCTGGAGCTTAGCCACTTCTTATTTAATACTTTCACACAATTTCTGTACATAACATTACCGCTGACTTCGTCGAAGTCCATTTTCACTAACTCAGTAGAATCATCCACTTCTGGGAACAAAAGTAATTTAGGGAAAGGGTCAGTGTGATCCGGAACTATCAGACCCTTTCCATAAGCCTTCAGTAGGTTTTGTTCCTCTGGTGTGAGGGCATTCCTTAGCCTCTGTAAAATCTGTCCCATTACACGCATTGATCTGAGTCCCATCCGACTCATCATTTCCTCAACATTTCTTAGTTTGTGTCCACATAGGTTTACAATTTCATGCAGAGTTATTACTCCTGTCTGACAAAGTCTTGTGTTTAAAGCAGGGCTGCCACCAGTTATGTCCAGCCTTGCCCCATTTATCACAGGCTCATTTAAAAGCCAATGTACAGATACATCCTCGTCATCTTCCTCTTCATTCCTTTGTACCTTAAATAAAATCCACACTTTGAAAAGTCCTTTGTAAAAACCAGGTAATCCCATTGTGTCCACTTTAGCAGGGTCCATTAAAAACAAGGATTTATCCTGTCCCAATCCTCCCACAGTGCGTAGGATTGTATTTGCCACTCCTCTCCAGGTCAGTTTCTCTGGCCCTGTGAGAAGCCTCTGAATGAAATGCATTCTGAAAGCTGCACCTCTACTAGCCAAGTGCACTATTCCTTGTCCTCCCTCATCTCTAGGAAGATATAAAACGCTTTGAGGAAGCCAATGCAGTCGGTCCCAAAAGAAATCAATTAAAAGTGCTTGTACATTGGCCAATAGGTTTGGCGGTGGATCCAAGACAGCCAAACGATGCCATAAAAAAGATGCTACCAAGTTATTTATAATCAGACAGCGTCCCCTGTATGACATCTGTGGTAAAAGCCATGTCCATTTCTTTAACCGTCCCTTTACTTTCTCAAGAATTCCATCCCAATTCTTTTTAACCATATTCTCATCCCCAAGAAAAACCCCAAGATATTTAAATCCCCCCTTTTTCCATTTCAACCCCTCTGGGAGTTTTGGCAAATCATCTGTCCAATTGCCCATCTGAATTGCCTCACTTTTACCCCAATTCACTTTTGCAGAGGATATTCGTCCAAATTTGTGTGATACTTGAATCAATGTGTCAACATCACTTTGACTATTTACCACCACCACCACATCATCAGCATAGGCAGAGAGGGAAAAAACATTATCACAGTTTGGCAAGGACAACCCCGACATTTTAGACCTTAATTTGTGTAGAAAAGGCTCTATTGCCATGGAATAGAGCATTCCAGACAAGGAACAACCTTGTCTCACACCCCTGCAAGCTTTAAAAGGGGAACACAAACTACCATTCACTTTCAATACACTTTCAATGTTATTGTACAACATTTTAACATTACGAATAAACCCTTCATTAAAACCAAAAACCTCTAAAACCCTCCATAAATAATTATGCTCAACTCGATCAAACGCCTTTTCCTGATCCATGAACACAAAGCCAAATTCCTTTTTCATGCTATTAGATATTTCAATAACATCTCTTATAAGTACAATATTATCAAAAATGGACCGCTCAGGAACACAATATGTTTGGTCTATGTTTATGATTTGTCCAATCTCTTTAGCCAACCTGGTAGCCAATACTTTTGACAGGATTTTCACATCCGTGCATAACAGCGACACTGGACGCCACTGCTTTAGGTCAGTCAGGTCGCCTTTCTTTGGCAACAGGGTTAACACTGCCCTTCGACAGCTCAGAGGTAGCATCCCCTTCTCAAAACTGTCATTTAAGACTTCCAGGAGATCCTTCCCCACCACTGGCCAAAAACCCTTGAAGAACTCAACAGGTAGTCCATCAATTCCCGGCGCCCGTCCATTTTCCATACACATCAGCGCAGAGTAAAGTTCCTTAAGCGACAGGCCTCCGTCCAATTTCTCTGCTGAAACTTCTGAAAGCTGTGGCAGTCCATTGAGGAAATCATCCTCCTGCTCCTGCTCCCTGACCCACTCGCTTTTAAAAAGATCAGAATAAAAACATCTGGCACGTTTCCTTATTTCAGCTGGCTTTTTTAAAAGTTCTCCAGTCTCTGAGCGCACAGCATGAATTATCTTCTTCCTTCCATTTTTTTTTTCCAAATTAAAAAAATATTTAGATGGAGCATCCATTCCATAAACATTTTGTATTCTTGAGCGGACCAATGCTCCCTGAGCTTTTCTGCCCAACATATCCTCCAATTTTTTCTTTTTTTCTTTAAGAATATCCATACTCTCCAAATTCCCTGTGTTATCCACTACTTCCTGTAGGTCTAAAATTTCGTTCTCTATTAATATCATGGATCTGGCTAAGTCTCTAGTAACATTAAAAGTGTATTTCTGACACAAATGTCTAATTTGCGCCTTTGCAACATCCCACCATTGCTGTAATGAGGGAAATAACGGTTTCTCAAACCTCATACTTTCCCAAAAAACACAAAAAGCATCTTTAAACACTTTATCCTCTAGTAGCATCTTATTAAAATGCCAATATGCACTTTTTGGTTTGACAGCGGTTTTAAATATGACACAACTGACCATGCAATGGTCTGAAAAACCAACAGGGCTAATAAAAGACGTTCGAAATGCACTAAAACAATGCTTAAAACAATAAATACGATCTAGCCTAGCCATTGATACATAATTATCACAACAATGGGTCCAACTGTATTGTCTCTGCTTCTTATGAAAAGCTCTCCAAGTATCAATTAATTCATAATTTTCAATTAATTCAACAAAACGTTTGCGTGAGGCAGCATGAGGTTCTGCATGATTGCGGTCTAGAACATCAGCAGTGCAATTAAAATCCCCACCCAAAAACAGAAAATCAGTACTATTGCATGTATTAAGAAGATCACTGAGCTTATCCAAAAAAACCATCCTCTCTACAGCTAATGTAGGAGCATAAACACAAATGAAAACAAACACTTCATTTTCAAATACAGCTTTAACTTTCAACAGTCTTCCTTCAACCACCTCTTCTACATCATATGAAAATGGAAGGAAAGACTTTGCAAAGATTACAGCGACACCTCCACTTAACGATGTATTGTGACTTTGTATGACAAGCCCATCCCACTCTTTCACCCAATCCACTTCATTTTTTGTGTTACTATGAGTCTCTTGTACTAAGAAAACATCAATATTTTTCTGTCTACTCAGTTCAAAAAAATCGGCTCTTTTCTTTTGATCTCTGGCTCCATTCAGATTTAAGGTAGCAACTCTTACTTCAGCCATTTCAAAAAAAGAGATAAACCAGAAAACATAAAAGAAATTACTGTACTTCATCATCAGAAGGCTCTCCTTTCCTCAATTTATATACAATTTTTTTCAAGCGAAACATTTCTTGCTCTGTGAACCCTTCTCCATCAGAGGTTTTCATTAGATATTTTGCATCGTTTATAAATTGCTGTTTGTTTGCAAAAAACTCATCTAACTTCACATTTCTTTGATGTTTGGTGGTCTGAAGGAAATGGCTAATCTCCTTTAATGAATAGACCACCACTAAAGGTGTATAATTGTCCTGCGAGCTTGAGTCAGTTGAGTAGCCATCACTCTCCATGACACTTTCATCATTTTGTGAATTGTCAATTTCCGTTTTCGACTGTTTATTCCCTCTGTGCTGGCTGCGCAACTTTCTCTTACTTTTAGGAACTTTAAATGTGTTTTCCTCTGTTTGCATATCAGTTAGTTCCTCCTCCACTTGTTTAGTCTCAGTATGTGTCATGCTTTTTTCCTCTACCTCAGCCTCTGCTAGATTGCACTGCGGAGCCTCCACTGTAACCACTGTCTCCGCCCCTTCAGAAACAGCGGTCTCCGCCAACAAAACAGTTCCATTAACTTCCACCTCAGCATTCACTACCAAAGTCTCCACTTCCTCAACACCAGTTTCAGGGACTTTATTAGAATGAGACTCTGTCGATTCTTTGCCACCAACGTTTTCCTCCACTGGCTCACTCAACTTCGCCTCCGACTCTACACCACCAGCGGCTGCAGCAGCAGCAGCAGACATGTCGGGTTGCGTGGCTTCCCCGCTGTTCCCATTCACATCGGCAGACTCACCAGTTGGAGCTCTCTTATCTTTTTTATTCATACAATTGCGATACAAGTGCCCCACTCGCCCACACCCGAAACATCTCATGGTTTCAGATGTCGCATACACAAAATAATCAAAACCCTCAACATTGAATTTAAAAACCGCATTGAAATCGCAGTCCTGCTTAAGCACCATATGCACCTGTCGCCTAAACGACACGACATGGCTCAACAATTCAGATTTACATCCCACCAGAACTTTTTTAACCTGTGACACCACTTTACCATACTTAGTTAATTCCCCGAGTAATAAATCATCACTTAGAAACGGCGGGACATTAGAAAGTGTTATCTTCCTAGTAGGACTACTAAGAGGAAGCACCGACACATGCTGACCATCGATTTCAATACCAGTCTGAACGACTTCAAAAGCCTTCGCAATACTACTCACAAAGATAACGATTGCATTATTCATCCTAGAAGCAGATACAACATTAACATGTCCAATCACATTTCCAACCGATAAACTGCATTGTTCAACGGTAACTTTCGAATCGATCTTAATTCCATGGCGTCTCGTAAGACAATCAAGATTTATTTTAGGAGTCGCCATCCCTACCAGCTAGAATAGCTGGCAGCAGACTCTCCCAACTACACTACACTACCCTAAAACGTATCCTCTTACTAACAGATGTTTCAATCAGAAAAAAGGACAGAAAAGTTAGAATAGTTAGAACACTCACAACACGACCTCACACGAACTCCAGTCTCTCACCACGCGCACTCACTGTCACTTCCGCATCCACTCAGACAGGAAAGAGAGAGAGAGAGAGAGAGAGAGAGAGAGAGAGAGTGATAGCAGAAAGAAGAGAGTGTGATGTCTGAGAGACTAATAGATTGAGAGAGAGAGAGAGAGAGAGTGATAGCAGAAAGAAGAGAGTGTGATGTCTGAGAGACTAATAGATTGATAGAGAGAGAGAGAGAGAGTGATAGCAGAAAGAAGAGAGTGTGATGTCTGAGAGACTAATTGATTGAGAGAGAGAGAGAGAGAGTGATAGCAGAAAGAAGAGAGTGTGATGTCTGAGAGACTAATAGATTGATAGAGAGAGAGAGAGAGAGTGATAGCAGAAAGAAGAGAGTGTGATGTCTGAGAGACTAATAGATTGAGAGAAAGAGAGAGAGAGAGTGATAGCAGAAAGAAGAGTGTGTGATGTCTGAGAGACTAATAGATTGAGAGAGAGAGAGAGAGAGTGATAGCAGAAAGAAGAGAGTGTGATGTCTGAGAGACTAATAGATTGAGAGAGGGAGAGAGAGAGAGTGATAGCAGAAAGAAGAGAGTGTGATGTCTGAGAGACTAATAGATTGATAGAGAGAGAGAGAGAGAGTGATAGCAGAAAGAAGAGAGTGTGATGTCTGAGAGACTAATAGATTGATAGAGAGAGAGAGAGTGATAGCAGAAAGAAGAGAGTGTGATGTCTGAGAGACTAATAGATTGATAGAGAGAGAGAGAGAGTGATAGCAGAAAGAAGAGAGTGTGATGTCTGAGAGACTAATAGATTGATAGAGAGAGAGAGAGAGTGATAGCAGAAAGAAGAGAGTGTGATGTCTGAGAGACTAATAGATTGATAGAGAGAGAGAGAGAGTGATAGCAGAAAGAAGAGAGTGTGATGTCTGAGAGACTAATAGATTGATAGAGAGAGAGAGAGTGATAGCAGAAAGAAGAGAGTGTGATGTCTGAGAGACTAATAGATTGATAGAGAGAGAGAGAGAGTGATAGCAGAAAGAAGAGAGTGTGATGTCTGAGAGACTAATAGATTGATAGAGAGGGAGAGGGAGAGTGATAACAGAAAGAAGAGAGTGTGATGTCTGAGAGACTAATAGATTGAGAGAGAGAGAGAGAGTGATAACAGAAAGAAGAGTGTGTGATGTCTGAGAGACTAATAGATTGAGAGAGAGAGAGAGAGAGAGTGATAGCAGAAAGAAGAGTGTGTGATGTCTGAGAGACTAATAGATTGATAGAGAGAGAGAGAGAGAGAGAGTGATAGCAGAAAGAAGAGAGTGTGATGTCTGAGAGACTAATAGATTGATAGAGAGAGAGAGAGAGTGATAGCAGAAAGAAGAGAGTGTGATGTCTGAGAGACTAATAGATTGATAGAGGGAGAGAGAGAGAGTGATAGCAGAAAGAAGAGAGTGTGATGTCTGAGAGACTAATAGATTGAGAGAGAGAGAGAGAGAGAGTGATAGCAGAAAGAAGAGAGTGTGATGTCTGAGAGACTAATAGATTGATAGAGAGAGAGAGAGAGAGAGTGATAGCAGAAAGAAGAGAGTGTGATGTCTGAGAGACTAATAGATTGAGAGAGAGAGAGAGAGAGTGATAGCAGAAAGAAGAGAGTGTGATGTCTGAGAGACTAATAGATTGAGAGAGAGAGAGAGAGTGATAGCAGAAAGAAGAGAGTGTGATGTCTGAGAGACTAATAGATTGAGAGAGAGAGAGAGAGTGATAGCAGAAAGAAGAGAGTGTGATGTCTGAGAGACTAATAGATTGAGAGAGAGAGAGAGAGTGATAGCAGAAAGAAGAGAGTGTGATGTCTGAGAGACTAATAGATTGAGAGAGAGAGAGAGAGAGAGTGATAGCAGAAAGAAGAGAGTGTGATGTCTGAGAGACTAATAGATTGATTGAGAGAGAGAGTGATAGCAGAAAGAAGAGAGTGTGATGTCTGAGAGACTAATAGATTGATAGAGAGAGAGAGAGAGAGAGTGATAGCAGAAAGAAGAGAGTGTGATGTCTGAGAGACTAATAGATTGAGAGAGAGAGAGAGAGAGTGATAGCAGAAAGAAGAGAGTGTGATGTCTGAGAGACTAATAGATTGAGAGAGAGAGAGAGAGAGTGATAGCAGAAAGAAGAGAGTGTGATGTCTGAGAGACTAATAGATTGATAGAGAGAGAGAGAGAGTGATAGCAGAAAGAAGAGAGTGTGATGTCTGAGAGACTAATAGATTGAGAGAGAGAGAGAGAGAGTGATAGCAGAAAGAAGAGAGTGTGATGTCTGAGAGACTAATAGATTGAGAGAGAGAGAGAGAGTGATAGCAGAAAGAAGAGAGTGTGATGTCTGAGAGACTAATAGATTGATAGAGAGAGAGAGAGAGTGATAGCAGAAAGAAGAGAGTGTGATGTCTGAGAGACTAATAGATTGAGAGAGGGAGAGAGAGAGAGTGATAGCAGAAAGAAGAGAGTGTGATGTCTGAGAGACTAATAGATTGATAGAGAGAGAGAGAGAGAGAGTGATAGCAGAAAGAAGAGAGTGTGATGTCTGAGAGACTAATAGATTGAGAGAGAGAGAGAGAGAGAGTGATAGCAGAAAGAAGAGAGTGTGATGTCTGAGAGACTAATAGATTGAGAGAGAGAGAGAGAGAGAGTGATAGCAGAAAGAAGAGAGTGTGATGTCTGAGAGACTAATAGATTGATAGAGAGAGAGAGAGAGAGTGATAACAGAAAGAAGAGAGTGTGATGTCTGAGAGACTAATAGATTGAGAGAGAGAGAGAGAGTGATAGCAGAAAGAAGAGAGTGTGATGTCTGAGAGACTAATAGATTGATAGAGAGAGAGAGAGAGAGTGATAGCAGAAAGAAGAGTGTGTGATGTCTGAGAGACTAATAGATTGATAGAGAGAGAGAGAGAGTGATAGCAGAAAGAAGAGAGTGTGATGTCTGAGAGACTAATAGATTGAGAGAGGGAGAGAGAGAGAGTGATAGCAGAAAGAAGAGAGTGTGATGTCTGAGAGACTAATAGATTGATAGAGAGAGAGAGAGAGAGATAGCAGAAAGAAGAGAGTGTGATGTCTGAGAGACTAATAGATTGAGAGAGAGAGAGAGAGTGATAGCAGAAAGAAGAGAGTGTGATGTCTGAGAGACTAATAGATTGATAGAGAGAGAGAGAGAGAGTGATAGCAGAAAGAAGAGAGTGTGATGTCTGAGAGACTAATAGATTGAGAGAGAGAGAGTGATAGCAGAAAGAAGAGAGTGTGATGTCTGAGAGACTAATAGATTGATAGAGAGAGAGAGAGAGAGTGATAGCAGAAAGAAGAGAGTGTGATGTCTGAGAGACTAATAGATTGAGAGGGAGAGGGAGAGAGTGATAGCAGAAAGAAGAGAGTGTGATGTCTGAGAGACTAATAGATTGATAGAGAGAGAGAGAGAGAGTGATAGCAGAAAGAAGAGAGTGTGATGTCTGAGAGACTAATAGATTGAGAGGGAGAGGGAGAGAGTGATAGCAGAAAGAAGAGAGTGTGATGTCTGAGAGACTAATAGATTGATAGAGAGAGAGAGAGAGAGTGATAGCAGAAAGAAGAGAGTGTGATGTCTGAGAGACTAATAGATTGATAGAGAGAGAGAGAGAGAGTGATAGCAGAAAGAAGAGAGTGTGATGTCTGAGAGACTAATAGATTGATAGAGAGAGAGAGAGAGAGTGATAGCAGAAAGAAGAGTGTGTGATGTCTGAGAGACTAATAGATTGAGAGAGAGAGAGAGAGAGTGATAGCAGAAAGAAGAGAGTGTGATGTCTGAGAGACTAATAGATTGATAGAGAGAGAGAGAGAGTGATAGCAGAAAGAAGAGAGTGTGATGTCTGAGAGACTAATAGATTGATAGAGAGAGAGAGAGAGAGTGATAACAGAAAGAAGAGAGTGTGATGTCTGAGAGACTAATAGATTGAGAGAGAGAGAGAGAGTGATAGCAGAAAGAAGAGAGTGTGATGTCTGAGAGACTAATAGATTGATAGAGAGAGAGAGAGAGTGATAGCAGAAAGAAGAGAGTGTGATGTCTGAGAGACTAATAGATTGATAGAGAGAGAGAGAGAGAGTGATAGCAGAAAGAAGAGAGTGTGATGTCTGAGAGACTAATAGATTGAGAGAGAGAGAGAGAGAGAGTGATAGCAGAAAGAAGAGAGTGTGATGTCTGAGAGACTAATAGATTGAGAGAGAGAGAGAGAGAGTGATAGCAGAAAGAAGAGAGTGTGATGTCTGAGAGACTAATAGATTGATAGAGAGAGAGAGAGAGAGTGATAGCAGAAAGAAGAGAGTGTGATGTCTGAGAGACTAATAGATTGAGAGAGAGAGAGAGAGAGAGTGATAGCAGAAAGAAGAGAGTGTGATGTCTGAGAGACTAATAGATTGATAGAGAGAGAGAGAGAGAGATAGCAGAAAGAAGAGAGTGTGATGTCTGAGAGACTAATAGATTGAGAGAGAGAGAGAGAGTGATAGCAGAAAGAAGAGTGTGTGATGTCTGAGAGACTAATAGATTGATAGAGAGAGAGAGAGAGTGATAGCAGAAAGAAGAGAGTGTGATGTCTGAGAGACTAATAGATTGAGAGAGAGAGAGAGAGTGATAGCAGAAAGAAGAGTGTGTGATGTCTGAGAGACTAATAGATTGATAGAGAGAGAGAGAGAGTGATAGCAGAAAGAAGAGTGTGTGATGTCTGAGAGACTAATAGATTGATAGAGAGAGAGAGAGAGTGATAGCAGAAAGAAGAGTGTGTGATGTCTGAGAGACTAATTGATTGAGAGAGAGAGAGAGAGTGATAGCAGAAAGAAGAGTGTGTGATGTCTGAGAGACTAATAGATTGATAGAGAGAGAGAGAGAGTGATAGCAGAAAGAAGAGAGTGTGATGTCTGAGAGACTAATAGATTGATAGAGAGAGAGAGAGAGTGATAGCAGAAAGAAGAGAGTGTGATGTCTGAGAGACTAATAGATTGAGAGAGAGAGAGAGAGAGAGAGTGATAGCAGAAAGAAGAGAGTGTGATGTCTGAGAGACTAATAGATTGATAGAGAGAGAGAGAGAGTGATAGCAGAAAGAAGAGAGTGTGATGTCTGAGAGACTAATAGATTGATAGAGAGAGAGAGAGAGTGATAGCAGAAAGAAGAGTGTGTGATGTCTGAGAGACTAATTGATTGAGAGAGAGAGAGAGAGTGATAGCAGAAAGAAGAGTGTGTGATGTCTGAGAGACTAATAGATTGAGAGAGAGAGAGAGAGAGATAGCAGAAAGAAGAGAGTGTGATGTCTGAGAGACTAATAGATTGATAGAGAGAGAGAGAGAGAGAGTGATAGCAGAAAGAAGAGAGTGTGATGTCTGAGAGACTAATAGATTGAGAGAGAGAGAGAGAGAGTGATAACAGAAAGAAGAGAGTGTGATGTCTGAGAGACTAATAGATTGATAGAGAGAGAGAGAGAGAGTGATAGCAGAAAGAAGAGAGTGTGATGTCTGAGAGACTAATTGATTGAGAGAGAGAGAGAGAGTGATAGCAGAAAGAAGAGAGTGTGATGTCTGAGAGACTAATAGATTGAGAGAGAGAGAGAGAGAGAGTGATAGCAGAAAGAAGAGAGTGTGATGTCTGAGAGACTAATTGATTGAGAGAGAGAGAGAGAGTGATAGCAGAAAGAAGAGAGTGTGATGTCTGAGAGACTAATAGATTGATAGAGAGAGAGAGAGAGTGATAGCAGAAAGAAGAGAGTGTGATGTCTGAGAGACTAATAGATTGAGAGAGGAGAGAGAGAGAGTGATAGCAGAAAGAAGAGAGTGTGATGTCTGAGAGACTAATAGATTGATAGAGAGAGAGAGAGAGAGAGAGTGATAGCAGAAAGAAGAGAGTGTGATGTCTGAGAGACTAATAGATTGATAGAGAGAGAGAGAGAGTGATAGCAGAAAGAAGAGAGTGTGATGTCTGAGAGACTAATAGATTGATAGAGAGAGAGAGAGTGATAGCAGAAAGAAGAGAGTGTGATGTCTGAGAGACTAATAGATTGATAGAGAGAGAGAGAGTGATAGCAGAAAGAAGAGAGTGTGATGTCTGAGAGACTAATAGATTGAGAGAGAGAGAGAGAGAGTGATAGCAGAAAGAAGAGAGTGTGATGTCTGAGAGACTAATAGATTGATAGAGAGAGAGAGAGAGAGATAGCAGAAAGAAGAGAGTGTGATGTCTGAGAGACTAATAGATTGATAGAGAGAGAGAGAGAGAGTGATAGCAGAAAGAAGAGAGTGTGATGTCTGAGAGACTAATAGATTGATAGAGAGAGAGAGAGAGAGAGTGATAGCAGAAAGAAGAGAGTGTGATGTCTGAGAGACTAATAGATTGATAGAGAGAGAGAGAGAGAGAGTGATAGCAGAAAGAAGAGAGTGTGATGTCTGAGAGACTAATAGATTGATAGAGAGAGAGAGAGAGAGAGTGATAGCAGAAAGAAGAGAGTGTGATGTCTGAGAGACTAATAGATTGAGAGAGAGAGAGAGTGATAGCAGAAAGAAGAGAGTGTGATGTCTGAGAGACTAATAGATTGAGAGAGAGAGAGAGTGATAGCAGAAAGAAGAGAGTGTGATGTCTGAGAGACTAATAGATTGAGAGAGAGAGAGAGTGATAGCAGAAAGAAGAGAGTGTGATGTCTGAGAGACTAATAGATTGAGAGAGAGAGAGAGTGATAGCAGAAAGAAGAGAGTGTGATGTCTGAGAGACTAATAGATTGATAGAGAGAGAGAGAGAGATAGCAGAAAGAAGAGAGTGTGATGTCTGAGAGACTAATAGATTGATAGAGAGAGAGAGAGAGAGAGTGATAGCAGAAAGAAGAGAGTGTGATGTCTGAGAGACTAATAGATTGAGAGAGAGAGAGAGTGATAGCAGAAAGAAGAGAGTGTGATGTCTGAGAGACTAATAGATTGATAGAGAGAGAGAGAGAGAGAGTGATAGCAGAAAGAAGAGAGTGTGATGTCTGAGAGACTAATAGATTGATAGAGAGAGAGAGAGAGAGAGTGATAGCAGAAAGAAGAGAGTGTGATGTCTGAGAGACTAATAGATTGAGAGAGAGAGAGAGTGATAGCAGAAAGAAGAGAGTGTGATGTCTGAGAGACTAATAGATTGAGAGAGAGAGAGAGAGAGTGATAGCAGAAAGAAGAGAGTGTGATGTCTGAGAGACTAATAGATTGAGAGAGAGAGAGAGAGAGTGATAGCAGAAAGAAGAGAGTGTGATGTCTGAGAGACTAATAGATTGAGAGAGAGAGAGAGAGAGAGTGATAGCAGAAAGAAGAGAGTGTGATGTCTGAGAGACTAATAGATTGAGAGAGAGAGAGAGAGAGAGTGATAGCAGAAAGAAGAGAGTGTGATGTCTGAGAGACTAATAGATTGAGAGAGAGAGAGAGAGAGAGTGATAGCAGAAAGAAGAGAGTGTGATGTCTGAGAGACTAATAGATTGATAGAGAGAGAGAGAGTGATAGCAGAAAGAAGAGAGTGTGATGTCTGAGAGACTAATAGATTGAGAGAGAGAGAGAGAGTGATAGCAGAAAGAAGAGAGTGTGATGTCTGAGAGACTAATAGATTGATAGAGAGAGAGAGTGATAGCAGAAAGAAGAGAGTGTGATGTCTGAGAGACTAATAGATTGATAGAGAGAGAGAGAGTGATAGCAGAAAGAAGAGAGTGTGATGTCTGAGAGACTAATAGATTGATAGAGAGAGAGTGATAGCAGAAAGAAGAGAGTGTGATGTCTGAGAGACTAATAGATTGATAGAGAGAGAGAGAGTGATAGCAGAAAGAAGAGAGTGTGATGTCTGAGAGACTAATAGATTGATAGAGAGAGAGAGAGAGTGATAGCAGAAAGAAGAGAGTGTGATGTCTGAGAGACTAATAGATTGATAGAGAGAGAGAGAGAGTGATAGCAGAAAGAAGAGAGTGTGATGTCTGAGAGACTAATAGATTGAGAGAGAGAGAGAGAGAGTGATAGCAGAAAGAAGAGAGTGTGATGTCTGAGAGACTAATAGATTGATAGAGAGAGAGAGAGAGTGATAGCAGAAAGAAGAGAGTGTGATGTCTGAGAGACTAATAGATTGATAGAGAGAGAGAGAGTGATAGCAGAAAGAAGAGAGTGTGATGTCTGAGAGACTAATAGATTGAGAGAGAGAGAGAGAGAGTGATAGCAGAAAGAAGAGAGTGTGATGTCTGAGAGACTAATAGATTGATAGAGAGAGAGAGAGAGATAGCAGAAAGAAGAGAGTGTGATGTCTGAGAGACTAATAGATTGATAGAGAGAGAGAGAGAGAGAGTGATAGCAGAAAGAAGAGAGTGTGATGTCTGAGAGACTAATAGATTGAGAGAGAGAGAGAGTGATAGCAGAAAGAAGAGAGTGTGATGTCTGAGAGACTAATAGATTGAGAGAGAGAGAGAGAGAGTGATAGCAGAAAGAAGAGAGTGTGATGTCTGAGAGACTAATAGATTGATAGAGAGAGAGAGAGAGAGAGAGTGATAGCAGAAAGAAGAGAGTGTGATGTCTGAGAGACTAATAGATTGATAGAGAGAGAGAGAGAGTGATAGCAGAAAGAAGAGAGTGTGATGTCTGAGAGACTAATAGATTGATAGAGAGAGAGAGAGTGATAGCAGAAAGAAGAGAGTGTGATGTCTGAGAGACTAATAGATTGATAGAGAGAGAGAGAGTGATAGCAGAAAGAAGAGAGTGTGATGTCTGAGAGACTAATAGATTGAGAGAGAGAGAGAGAGAGTGATAGCAGAAAGAAGAGAGTGTGATGTCTGAGAGACTAATAGATTGATAGAGAGAGAGAGAGAGAGATAGCAGAAAGAAGAGAGTGTGATGTCTGAGAGACTAATAGATTGAGAGAGAGAGAGAGAGAGTGATAGCAGAAAGAAGAGAGTGTGATGTCTGAGAGACTAATAGATTGATAGAGAGAGAGAGTGATAGCAGAAAGAAGAGAGTGTGATGTCTGAGAGACTAATAGATTGATAGAGAGAGAGAGAGAGTGATAGCAGAAAGAAGAGAGTGTGATGTCTGAGAGACTAATAGATTGATAGAGAGAGAGAGAGAGTGATAGCAGAAAGAAGAGAGTGTGATGTCTGAGAGACTAATAGATTGAGAGAGAGAGAGAGAGAGTGATAACAGAAAGAAGAGAGTGTGATGTCTGAGAGACTAATAGATTGAGAGAGAGAGAGAGAGAGTGATAGCAGAAAGAAGAGAGTGTGATGTCTGAGAGACTAATAGATTGAGAGAGAGAGAGAGAGAGAGTGATAGCAGAAAGAAGAGAGTGTGATGTCTGAGAGACTAATAGATTGAGAGAGAGAGAGAGTGATAGCAGAAAGAAGAGAGTGTGATGTCTGAGAGACTAATAGATTGAGAGAGGGAGAGAGAGAGAGTGATAGCAGAAAGAAGAGAGTGTGATGTCTGAGAGACTAATAGATTGAGAGAGAGAGAGAGAGAGAGTGATAGCAGAAAGAAGAGAGTGTGATGTCTGAGAGACTAATAGATTGAGAGAGAGAGAGAGAGAGATAGCAGAAAGAAGAGAGTGTGATGTCTGAGAGACTAATAGATTGATAGAGAGAGAGAGAGAGTGATAGCAGAAAGAAGAGAGTGTGATGTCTGAGAGACTAATAGATTGATAGAGAGAGAGAGAGAGTGATAGCAGAAAGAAGAGAGTGTGATGTCTGAGAGACTAATAGATTGATAGAGAGAGAGAGAGAGAGAGTGATAGCAGAAAGAAGAGAGTGTGATGTCTGAGAGACTAATAGATTGAGAGAGAGAGAGAGTGATAGCAGAAAGAAGAGAGTGTGATGTCTGAGAGACTAATAGATTGAGAGAGAGAGAGAGAGAGTGATAGCAGAAAGAAGAGAGTGTGATGTCTGAGAGACTAATAGATTGAGAGAGAGAGAGAGAGAGAGTGATAGCAGAAAGAAGAGAGTGTGATGTCTGAGAGACTAATAGATTGATAGAGAGAGAGAGAGTGATAGCAGAAAGAAGAGAGTGTGATGTCTGAGAGACTAATAGATTGAGAGAGAGAGAGAGAGAGAGTGATAGCAGAAAGAAGAGAGTGTGATGTCTGAGAGACTAATAGATTGAGAGAGAGAGAGAGAGAGAGTGATAGCAGAAAGAAGAGAGTGTGATGTCTGAGAGACTAATAGATTGATAGAGAGAGAGAGAGAGTGATAGCAGAAAGAAGAGAGTGTGATGTCTGAGAGACTAATAGATTGAGAGAGGGAGAGAGAGAGAGTGATAGCAGAAAGAAGAGAGTGTGATGTCTGAGAGACTAATAGATTGAGAGAGAGAGAGAGAGAGATAGCAGAAAGAAGAGAGTGTGATGTCTGAGAGACTAATAGATTGATAGAGAGAGAGAGAGAGAGAGTGATAGCAGAAAGAAGAGAGTGTGATGTCTGAGAGACTAATAGAGAGAGAGAGAGAGTGATAGCAGAAAGAAGAGAGTGTGATGTCTGAGAGACTAATAGATTGAGAGAGAGAGAGAGAGAGTGATAGCAGAAAGAAGAGAGTGTGATGTCTGAGAGACTAATAGATTGAGAGAGAGAGAGAGAGAGTGATAGCAGAAAGAAGAGAGTGTGATGTCTGAGAGACTAATAGATTGAGAGAGAGAGAGAGAGAGTGATAGCAGAAAGAAGAGAGTGTGATGTCTGAGAGACTAATAGATTGATAGAGAGAGAGAGAGTGATAGCAGAAAGAAGAGAGTGTGATGTCTGAGAGACTAATAGATTGAGAGAGAGAGAGAGTGATAGCAGAAAGAAGAGAGTGTGATGTCTGAGAGACTAATAGATTGATAGAGAGAGAGAGAGAGAGAGAGTGATAGCAGAAAGAAGAGAGTGTGATGTCTGAGAGACTAATAGATTGAGAGAGAGAGAGAGAGAGTGATAGCAGAAAGAAGAGAGTGTGATGTCTGAGAGACTAATAGAGAGAGAGAGAGAGAGAGAGTGATAGCAGAAAGAAGAGAGTGTGATGTCTGAGAGACTAATAGATTGATAGAGAGAGAGAGAGAGTGATAGCAGAAAGAAGAGAGTGTGATGTCTGAGAGACTAATAGATTGAGAGAGAGAGAGAGAGAGTGATAGCAGAAAGAAGAGAGTGTGATGTCTGAGAGACTAATAGATTGATAGAGAGAGAGAGAGAGATAGCAGAAAGAAGAGAGTGTGATGTCTGAGAGACTAATAGATTGATAGAGAGAGAGAGAGAGAGAGTGATAGCAGAAAGAAGAGAGTGTGATGTCTGAGAGACTAATAGATTGAGAGAGAGAGAGAGTGATAGCAGAAAGAAGAGAGTGTGATGTCTGAGAGACTAATAGATTGAGAGAGAGAGAGAGTGATAGCAGAAAGAAGAGAGTGTGATGTCTGAGAGACTAATAGATTGAGAGAGAGAGAGAGAGAGTGATAGCAGAAAGAAGAGAGTGTGATGTCTGAGAGACTAATAGATTGATAGAGAGAGAGAGAGAGAGAGAGTGATAGCAGAAAGAAGAGAGTGTGATGTCTGAGAGACTAATAGATTGATAGAGAGAGAGAGAGAGTGATAGCAGAAAGAAGAGAGTGTGATGTCTGAGAGACTAATAGATTGAGAGAGAGAGAGAGAGTGATAGCAGAAAGAAGAGTGTGTGATGTCTGAGAGACTAATAGATTGAGAGAGAGAGAGAGAGAGTGATAGCAGAAAGAAGAGAGTGTGATGTCTGAGAGACTAATAGATTGATAGAGAGAGAGAGAGAGTGATAGCAGAAAGAAGAGAGTGTGATGTCTGAGAGACTAATAGATTGAGAGAGAGAGAGAGAGAGAGTGATAGCAGAAAGAAGAGAGTGTGATGTCTGAGAGACTAATAGATTGAGAGAGAGAGAGAGAGAGAGTGATAGCAGAAAGAAGAGAGTGTGATGTCTGAGAGACTAATAGATTGAGAGAGAGAGAGAGAGAGAGTGATAGCAGAAAGAAGAGAGTGTGATGTCTGAGAGACTAATAGATTGATAGAGAGAGAGAGAGAGTGATAGCAGAAAGAAGA
>NW_027666984.1:67500-77500 GCF_963457725.1 Sprattus sprattus | reverse complement strand
AGAAGCAGTAATAGATATTTGACTGGTTCATCATTTAGAAGCAGTAATAGATATTTGACTGGTTCATCATTTAGAAGCAGTAATAGATATTTGACTGGTTCATCATTTAGAAGCAGTAATAGATATTTGACTGGTTCATCATTTAGAAGCAGTAATAGATATTTGACTGGTTCATCATTTAGAAGCAGTAATAGATATTTGACTGGTTCATCATTTAGAAGCAGTAATAGATATTTGACTGGTTCATCATTTAGAAGCAGTAATAGATATTTGACTGGTTCATCATTTAGAAGCAGTAATAGATATTTGACTGGTTCATCATTTAGAAGCAGTAATAGATATTTGACTGGTTCATCATTTAGAAGCAGTAATAGATATTTGACTGGTTCATCATTTAGAAGCAGTAATAGATATTTGACTGGTTCATCATTTAGAAGCAGTAATAGATATTTGACTGGTTCATCATTTAGAAGCAGTAATAGATATTTGACTGGTTCATCATTTAGAAGCAGTAATAGATATTTGACTGGTTCATCATTTAGAAGCAGTAATAGATATTTGACTGGTTCATCATTTAGAAGCAGTAATAGATATTTGACTGGTTCATCATTTAGAAGCAGTAATAGATATTTGACTGGTTCATCATTTAGAAGCAGTAATAGATATTTGACTGGTTCATCATTTAGAAGCAGTAATAGATATTTGACTGGTTCATCATTTAGAAGCAGTGATAGATATTTGACTGGTTCATCATTTAAATGTCAGTTTTCTTCAATAGACTCATTTAGAAGCAGTAATAGATATTTGACTGGTTCATCATTTAAATGTCCGGAAAATGAAAACTCTGCCATTCACTTTGACAGGCAACATTTTTTTCGAGCGGGACCTGACACACACACGTATTGAACACACACACACACACACACACATTATGCACGCACACACACACACACACACACACACACACACACACACACACTACCAGCCCCTGAAGAGGAACGCACGCTGACGCCATGGCTTAAACTCCCTTTATCAAATACTGGTATCACACACACACACACACACACACACACACACACACACACACACAGATGACAGTATAAACATACACACGCAGATGACAGTATAAACACACATATTACATTCTAGGGATGTGTCGTAAATTGTTACATTTTTGTGACTCATATCTCGTCTTAAAAATACGTTTTTGTTTTCATCAGCACTTGCTAGTAAGTACTGTGTTCCTTTAGCCAGAAGGTTGTGGCAAACACACACATTAAACACACACACACACGCACACACATACATTAAACACACACATACATTCAACACACACACACACACATTTAGCGCACACAAAAACACATTAAACGCGCACACACACACACACACACACACATTTAACACACATTTAAAGTGCACACACACACATTAAATGCACACACACACACACACATTAAAAGCGCACACACGCACATTAAACGCACACACACACACGCACATTAAACGCACACACACACACACACACATTAAACGCGCGCACACACACACACACACACACACACACATTTAACACACATGCACACACACATTAAAAGCGCACACACGCACATTAAAACGCACACACACACACATTAAATGCACACACATTAAACACACACACACACACACACAGGTACGTACCGTGCAGGGCGATGGCTTCTCTGAAAGGCTGCAGGTCTGTCTCCACAGAGGAGCTGGTCTCCGTGGGCGACGGTCGGCTTGGCGACACCATGGTGATCCTGGGCGTGGCCTTGGCATTGCGGGGGGGCGGGACTTTCCCACACAGGAAGCTGATGAGGTCCTCTCGGCGAATGGTACGCCTGCGTTTCTTCACCCAGGCGAGCACTTCCTGTCGCCGACGCTGCAGACCAGACTGGATGCCCAGGTCATAGGAGTACTGGCGTGCATCTACACTCTCTACAACACACACACACACACACACACACACACACACACACACAGGTCAGATTAGACTGGATGCCCAGATCATAGGAGTACTGGCGTGCATCTACACTCTCTAAACACACACACACACACACACACGTTAGATCAGACTGGATGCCCAGGTCATAGGAGTACTGGCGTGCATCAACACTCTCTACACACACACACACACACACACACACACACACACACACACACACACACACACACACACACACACACACACACGTTAGATCAGACTGGATGCCCAGATCATAGGAGTACTGGCGTGCATCTACACTCTCTACAACACACACACACACACACACACACACACACACACACACACACACACACACACACACACGTTAGATCAGACTGGATGCCCAGGTCATAGGAGTACTGGCGTGCATCAACACTCTCTACAACACACACACACACACACACACACACACGTTAGATCAGACTGGATGCCCAGGTCATAGGAGTACTGGCGTGCATCTACACTCTCTAAACACACACGCATTAAACACACACACACACACACACACACACACACGTTAGATCAGACTGGATGCCCAGGTCATAGGAGTACTGGCGTGCATCAACACTCTCTACAACACACACACACACACACACACGTTAGATCAGACTGGATGCCCAGGTCATAGGAGTACTGGCGTGCATCAACACTCTCTACAACACACACACACACACACACACAGGTCAGATCAGCCTGAAGGCCCAGGTCATACAAGTACTGCCGTGCATCTACACTCTCTAAACACACACACACACACACACACACGTTAGATCAGACTGGATGCCCAGGTCATAGGAGTACTGGCGTGCATCTACACTCTCTACAACACACACACACACACACAAACACACACACACACACGTTAGATCAGACTGGATGCCCAGGTCATAGGAGTACTGCCGTGCATCTACACTCTCTAAACACACACACACACACACGACGGACGCACGCACGCACTAAGGGCGTAACTAAGGGCTTACCTTTGTAAAGGTTGGTAACGGCGGTGGCGGCGTTCTGGAAGGGCCCCCATAGTGCCAGGGTCTGCTGTTGGCACACGCGGTCTGGAGACGGGGTACACACACACACACACACACACACACACACACACAGGGAGAGGTTGGAGAAAGGCTGGTTATACCTCACAGGTTACCAGGGCATGAACCACATCACCTTTTAATAACATTAGCATCGGGTAGACATTAGCTTTTAATAGTAATAGCATTGTGTACACATTAGCTTTTAATAGTATTAGCATTGTGTACACACATTAGCTTTTAATAATGTTAGCATTGTGTAGACACATTAGCTTTTAATAGCATTGTGTACACAATAGCTTTTAATAATGTTAGCATTGTGTAGACACATTAGCTTTTAATAGCATTGTGTACACATTAGCTTTTAATAGTATTAGCATTGTGTACACACATTAGCTTTTAATAATGTTAGCATTGTGTAGACACATTAGCTTTTAATAGTATTAGCATTGTGTACACATTAGCTTTTAATAATGTTAGCATTGTGTAGACACATTAGCTTTTAATAGCATTGTGTAGACATATTAGCTTTTAATAGTATTAGCATTGTGTACACATTAGCTTTTAATAACATTAGCATTGTGTACACATATTAGCTTTTAATAGTATTAGCATTGTGTACACATAAGCTTTTAATAGTATTAGCATTGTGTACACATTAGCTTTTAATAGTATTAGCATTGTGTACACACATTAGCTTTTAATAGTGTTAGCATTGTGTACACACATTAGCTTTTAATAGTATTAGCATTGTGTACACACATTAGCTTTTAATAGTATTAGCATTGTGTACACATTAGCTTTTAATAGTATTAGCATTGTGTACACACATTAGCTTTTAATAGTGTTAGCATTGTGTACAAATTAGCTTTTAATAATGTTAGCATTGTGTACACACATTAGCTTTTAATAGTATTAGCATTGTGTACACATTAGCTTTTAATAATGTTCACATTGTGTACACATTAGCTTTTAATAATGTTAGCATTGTGTACACATTAGCTTTTAATAGTATTAGCATTGTGTACACATTAGCTTTTAATAGTATTAGCATTGTGTACACATTAGCTTTTAATAACATTAGCATTGTGTACACATTAGCTTTTAATAACTTTAGAATTGTGTAGACAGACACATTAGCTTTTAATAACTTTAGCATTTGCACCAGAATGTCTTTTTGTACTATTGTATCCACTTATTACTGCATTACCTGTATTCATTGTACTCTCATTCACTTAATTTAACTTAATTACCACCACTATTCACACCTGCACTTTACTTATCATACCTACACTTCTACCTCAATTGCTGCTAGTCCCAATTCTGTGTCATATTCTACTTCACTATTTACACCTGCACTTTACTTATCATATCACTTCTACCTCAATTGACCTGTCGCTAAGCGCCGCCCTTAGAACGCAGATGAACCAATGACATGGACTGGACTCGGACCTGAACTGGACTCGGACATCAGCTCCGATAACTCCATTGAAAACAACAGGGAGGAGACCTTTTTCAATAATTTAATGATCGATTGATGTTGCTTATGAAAAAAAAAAAAACATGGTCAAACGATGTGCTTGGGGTACATGTTACACCGACAGTAGGTATCCCGATAGGCTGCAGAATGGGGTATATTTCATCCCTTTTCCCCAAGCCACAACGGGACAAAAACAAGTGTGTAATTGTGGTAATGTAGTTTCAACATAAATGGCCAAACGATGTGCATGGGGTAGATACAACACTGATACGAGTTATCGTGAGAAGATAGGCAATGGGGTATATTGTATCTCATTTCCTAAACGAAAACAAGACCGGTCCAAAATATCTCCGGTGGATTAAGCTGTGTGACAGACCACTCAGTGAACGCTACGTTCATTAGCTTTCTGCCATACTCTTGTTAGAATTTCCCTTTGCTAAAGCAATCAACTAAGCCTACATGATAAAAGGCATAGGCCTACTCATTATTCACAGTACCTGCTTACTTTCACCAGTGATGTTATGCTAGGCTTAGGCAAGTTATCTCTGGTTCAAAATAGCTAACGTCAATTATTCAATAGCTGCGCTAGCGTAACTTTGTCAGTTATGGGACAGTTTATTAAAAATCGGCCATTACAAACGATAGGTTTAATAATGGATTAACATGACAACGTGAACGAAACACACGCATGCCGGTAATTAACAAGGTTACATTAACAAGCTAGACAGTTAGGACCATAGCCTATGGTTAGGACACTGTCCTGTCAGGGGCAGGTTCCTGCTAGTTAATAAACGTAGGTGTAGGCAGGCTTTTAGCTAGGCATGCGTCCGTGCGTCTTTTGGACGCACTGTTCTAAAATAATAAGAAATTGGACGCATTATTTTTAGGCAGACGCCCTACAGACGCCTTAAGTTTTCGTCCCTTTTTTCACTCAGTCAAACTTTTTTTAAACGTGTTCACAATAACTCTCAACATTGTTCAAACGTTAATGAGCGTAATCACGTTGTAACACGTAAAACAACAGTTTACCGCTATTAGGGGTGGCGAGCCGCATGCAGCTCTTTGCCGGCTGACGTGGGGCTCGGCTCCAGCGCGAGTGCTCACTGACTTTTCCCTTGGTGTACAGAATTTTCATAATGTAAAATAAACATCTAAAATGCATATTTTGCTCGAAATACAGACAAAAAGCTGTCCGATTTGAATGGGGTATCTATTCATGTATATTGTGTCATCACGCGATCTTGAGAGATGTCTTCAAGTAACGTTAATGTTCCAAACATGAAACATTCTAATGTGTGCACCCAGTCGCAGAGAGTTACTACTAGCCAAACTAGCAGTAGCTACTGAAAGAATGCCATGGATCCAGCAAAGCGTAAAGCTAAACGAAAATATGAAGATAAACACTGCACGTTCTTGCCTGAATGGAAGGAATTATTTGCGGAGCGAAATGTAAAACCCCTCTGCTTAATATGCCAGACGTCACTGTCGCATTTTAAAGCCTCAAACTTGGAGCGCCTGACAGCGCCTTCTCTCCACACACAATGCTAACATATAGCCCAGGAGTTCCTAAAGGCAAAGAGCTGTGCAAGCACAAGGTACATACTTTGAATTGAAACGTCAGTCAGAGAAACAGACTCGGCTTTTTTTTTGTTATGAACGAAGTACTCTGAAACTGTCACGTTGGCATCGTATCATTTGTCATGGAATATTGCTCGAGCAAAAAGTCATATAGTGAGGGAGTTTGAAAATTGAACAGAGGATATCTGACATTAACTATAATTAGCACCTATCTCAGCGGATGTCTCCAATATTTGTATTTTTGTGCCATATTTTAAATCTACATTTGTTAACTTCTCTTCCTAAAACCCACTAGAGGACACTATTTAAAAGGTTATTTTCAAAAAAAAAGGGAGGCAACTGCTTTGATTAGGCTCTTCTCCAGGCACAGTCTGTTTCAATGCTTTGTTTTGATCACAGTCATTGCAGAGAAGGAGTTCTCACATAAATATATGGAGGCAAAGGGTATAGCTGCTCCTAAGCTTTCTCTCCCAGGTCAGGGTGCTCCTGCTTCACACATATCCAAAACAAAATCTCAGCGGATGTCTTCAATATGTTTATGCCATATAATACATCTAAATTTGTTAATTTATCTTCCTTAAACCCACTAGAGGACACTATTTAAAAGGTTATTTTCAAAAAAAAATCTTATGGGGGAGCATGCCCCCAGACCCCCCTAGTTTTGCCGGGTCACCGGGGCTTCGCCGCGTTAGGTTCAATTACAAAATGGACCCCCCCTCAAAAAATCCTAGCTAAAAGCCTGGGTGTAGGCTACCGTGCCTTCCAGATTAGTTAAATTAACTGACTGTGAATTCATTGTATCTTCTCCATGCGGTGCATGAACAATGCTGGTATTAGATGTATTTATCTGCAATCGAGATGACCGTGAGTTGAGGCTTCTCCCTCTTGCATTGAGCTCTGTAAATTCTCGCCTCAAATTTTAGCTTGTTATCCACCATATCGAGTTTTAAATTGTATACATATCCCTCCATTGCATAATTAAGTCCCTTTTGAAGGCTTCTAGACGAAATCAGGTCCTTTTGTCTCCAAAAGTTGTCTAGAGCCTCTTGGGATATAGTTTTGTCACTGATAGCTGCCATTGTAAACTCTAGTCAGCTCTGATAAAGTGTCCGATTTAGCAACTGTCACAATGGGGGGCGGGGCTTAGCGATAGGTCAATTGCTGCTAGTCCCAATTCTGTTCATTTTACAATTCTGTTTCATATTCTACTTCTTACTGTACATTTATTTATTCACTTATTCCACTTTACATTTGCACATACTCTGCACTTTTATTGCTATTTTGCACTTCTGGTTGGATGCTAAACTGCATTTCATTGTCTCAGTACTTGTACTCTGTGCAATGACAATAAAGTTGAATCTAATCTAGTCTAAAATTGTGTAGCCACATCACCTTTTAATAACATTAGCATTGTGTACACATAACCTTTTCATAACTTTAACATTGTTTAGACACATTAGTTTTTAATAACTTTAACGATTTTAGGATTATTCTACTATAGTTGTATTCCAGCCTGATATAACTGTATTCATCTATCGTCTTGGTCACAGGAACACCGTGTGGCATTTTAACGGTATTGTAGGCGACTTGATGACATGACAGGTGCTAGTACCACCAGTATTTCGTACCCGGCGCTTTCAATGTTATGGATGATTTCGATGTTCGTAATGCCAGTAGTCAGTAGACTAGTGATAATAATAATAATAATAATAATAATAATAATAATAATAATAATAATAACTTAGATTTATATAGCGCCTTTCAAGTAACCCAAGGTCGCTTTACAAAATGAGATGGGGCAGGGGAATAGGGGGAGAAGAGAAGAGGGGAGAGTGATTAGGGACCATAGGCCTCAGAGAATAGGTGTGTTTTGAGGTGCTTTTTGAACGTAGCCAGTGTGGGGGCTTGGCGGCTATGGAGAGGCAGACTGTTCCAAAGGGTGGGGGCAGCAACACAGAAAGGCTCTGTCACCAAAAGTCCGTAGCCTGGACCGGGTGATGGCCTATGTTTGATTCGGTGTGGTGTATGTAGCACTAGTACAGTATGAAACATAGTTATACTGGCGCTGCGGTTATACCCGGTGCGCTGATGAGTTTAAAGCCAGAAACATGTCCGTGTTTCATGTCTTAAATTCCCTCAGAGAGACACTTGTCGTCTTCTACAGGGTTGCGTTCTTCTGTGCCTAGTGTGTCTGGCCCAAATCTCACAGGCTAAAATCAGCGGGCACGGCTCCGTTGGATACAAGAAGCCTACGAGCACAGCGAGTAACTAAGAGTGAACTTGAAGCATCTGAAAGATGTTGCGTGTTTGTCTACATAACTACTCTTTAGGGACGGATTGTCGAAGAGTTTCTGCTGCTTCACCAGAAGACTCAGCAGTGTTATATTTCCCCGTTGCCAAAAATATGTCTTCGCACAATTGACGTTAGTGTATGTGACGAGTATAATTCAGCGATAGCGTGTTAGCTAGTGCAAGGCAGCCGGATGTTAGTTAGCAGATAACCCATGTTCTCTTTTCACCTTATCCTTTCACAGACACAAGGTTTATTAAAATGCCAGAAAGCTTTGAGAGGCCGGGTCTTTTGCGAAATGAGCACAGAGGCCCGCACTCGTCCCGAGTTATTTTCATCCCAACGAACTCCTCCCTACTCAACGGCCATTTTGTTCGTTGGAAATACAACTACAAGCAAATCAGTTAGCTGTCTGGGCAACATTTAGAACTCCATTCTAACGGTTAATGTAATAATTTAACTGAAACTTAAAGTTGGACACGAAAATGTGGCGAATAAGGTGGACAAGCCGTTAGCCCAGCAGGTCTTTGCTACCTAGGGAACAGAACATGCTAACCGAACAATTGACCAGCCAAGTAAATCAGATTTCTGCTACCGCCCTGTTAGCTAAAGATCTGCCTGCCAATCTAGACCTAAAAAGCTAGGGTTATTTTATCAACTAAGGTTAAAGAGAAATAAATGCTACTCAAGATCGTTTACTAACGTTAACTGACCTGCTTAAATTCCCCACAGTATACGTTAGCTCCCAACCGGGTAAAGTGAACTTGGCGTTTGACACTTGTATAATTGCAACGTATTGTTATCACCTGCATCTGATCGTTAACTCACCAAGCGAGTAAACATATACTGTGCTTATGAGCAATATAGTTACAAACTCCGAGAGAAAGCTACTCGACGTTACTGGGTTAGTAAGCTAGGCAATGCTAGTTTGTCGAGGGATATTAGCAGACGAACTTGTGGGTTGCTAAACAAGCTAGCCACCTCGCTCGCTAGCTAGCTAGCCAGCTAACGTCCTTGTTAAACAGATTAGCATTATTCACACCTTTGTACAACTGCGCGACTGCAGTTGCAGAGTTTTGAAACAGGTGCCACATTTTCTGCTGGCTCTCCTCCTCACTGTCCTCCTCTCCCGGCACGTCTTGCTCAGCCTCGGCTAGGCACTGCCGCTCCCATTTTGAGAACCAGTGTTCAGGGCCGTGTTCCTGAATCTCCGCGTCTCCTTCCTCCCTCTTCTTCTCCTCCATACCTTGGCTATAGGTTCGGATCTCTTTCAATCCAATGAGTCGGTAACCAAAGCGTACAAAAAAACACAAAATAATGTATTTCCGTTAATCGCTCCGCTAACTACGGACTCGCCAAACGGCTAACGGTATCCCTTCACGTCTGCATTGTGACCGGTTGGAAACGCTTGTCTCTTCGACTCCGAAGATCCAAACAAACTGACAGAAGGCGGGATCTCTTCTCGCCTTCACCTCAAAACAAGTCGCCATGCTAGTCGCCAAACCCAGCCTCTTTCTGGCCTACCGCTAAGCCGATTGGCTACACGTAGCAGTAGGCGTGGTTTGATAGTCTAGCCACGGATTTGGGTTGGATCTTAAAAATTATGTTGG
>NW_027666984.1:35000-37500 GCF_963457725.1 Sprattus sprattus | reverse complement strand
TCCACTGCTCCACAGGTCACGCCTCCTTCAGCCCCAACTGTCCAATAGCGGCCTGCCAGGTCTGAGAGAGTGAAAAAGAGAGGTTGAAAGGGAGAGAGAGAGATAAAGATAGATAGAGAGAGGGAGAGAGAGAGAGAGAGACAAAGAGATAGAGAGAGAGAGAGAGTAGAGAGAGAGAGAGAGAGAGAGAGAGAGAGAAGGAGAGAGAGGGAGAGAGAGAGAGAGAGAGAGAGAGAGAAAGAGATAGAGAGAGAGAGAGTAGAGAGAGAGAGAGAGAGAGAGAGAGAGAGAGAAGGAGAGAGAGGGAGAGAGAGAGAGGGAGAGAGAGAGAGAAGGAGAGAGAGGGAGAGAGAGAGAGAGAGACAAAGAGATAGAGAGAGAGAGAGTAGAGAGAGAGAGAGAGAGAGAGAGAGAGAGAGAGAAGGAGAGAGAGGGAGAGAGAGAGAGAGAGAGAGAGAGATAGAGAGAGGGAGAGAGAGGGAGAAAGGGGGGAGGGAGAGAGAGGGGGGAGGGAGAGAGAGATAGAGAGATAGAAAGAGAAAGAGGGATGGAGAAAGGGATGGAGAGATAGAGAGAGAGAAAGAGGGATGAGAGAGAGAGAGAGAGAGAGTCTGTGTGTGTGTGTGTGTCTGTGTGTGTGTGTGTGTGTGTGTGTGTGTGTGTGTGTGTGTGTGTGTCTGTGTGTGTGTGTGTGTGTGTGTGTGTGTGTTTGTGCGTGTGTGTGTGTGTGTGTGTGTGTGTGTGTGTGTGTGTATGTGTGTATGTGTGTATGTGTGTGTGTGTGTGTGTGTCTGTGTGTGTGTGTGTCTGTGTGTGTCTGTGTGTGTGTCTCTAAAACTACGTGTACTTTTTCCTCGGTGAAGGCTATCATACATAATTCCTGTAAATCCAACTTCTGCAGCAACAGCCAATTGCGTCTCACCCCTGAGGCTGTAGGCCCCGCCCCTGTGCTGTAATTGGTAGACATCGTAGGAGGCGCGGTTTGAGTCGAGCGTGGAGGCGTCGGCCTTCCGCCCTCCGATGAAGCCGTGCTCCCCCCGCAACACGATCAACGGACGATTGATCAGCTGCACCAGGAACTGCTCCGACTCCCCTGGAGACAACAATACACAACAATACACAACAATAAACAACAATACACAACAATAAACAACAATAAACAACACTATCAACGGAAGATTGATCAGCTGCACCAGGAACTGCTCCGACTCGCCTGGAGACAACAATAAACAACAATAAAGAACAATACACAACAATAAACAACAACAAACAACAATAAACAACAATAAACAACAATACACAACAATAAAGAACAACACACAACAATACACAACAATAAACAACAACAAACAACAATAAACAATAATACACAACAATAAACAACAATACACAACAATACACAACAATACACAACAATACACAACATGATCAACGGACGATTAATTAGCTGCACCAGGGGTAGAAGTGAATCAAATGTCATTTTAGCACGTTAGGTTAATCACGCTAAATTAGAACAGGATATATCGGCTCGTCGACGGCTGATCCACATCCTAATCATGTGGTTAATGCTAAGCGATTGGTTACCATGGTTATTAATCAAAAGTTGCTTCGCCGAACTCGATAAAGGGGTGTTGTCTTTTTTTTTGCCTGGAATTTAGCTCGCTAAAACGCTTAGCAAGCGTCGCCGAACAGTACCCAGGGGTCCGTTCGGCGTAGAAGTTAATCAAATGTAATCACGCATGAAAACAGGATATATCGGCTCGTCGACGGCTGATCCACATCCTAGTCTAAACTCATCAGCTAAATTGCGCGTTCACGTCCTGCTTTCAAAAGGCAGGAAAAGGTCGATCACCAAAGCCATGATTTATAAACTCTTTTTTTTTTTCTCCGCTGGAGATGAACACGAACGCTTATAATAATTCAACCCCGCCACCGCTGTGAGAGCAAGGCAAGAAGCCCTTAGTGAGGTTGTCTTTTGGCTGATAGCTATGTTTGAATGCGGAAAGGCAAGTGTGATTTGGGTTAGAAACGGCAAGATCGCCCCCTACAGTTTGGTTTAGTTTTACATTCTCCTTGCAAGTCGCTTTGAATAAAAGCGTCTGTGAAATGACTAAATGTAAATGTATTAATAAGAAATGCAATAAATTGAAGCAGTGAAAATAAAGTGTGTGTATTTCTCTCCATTCTTATCATGAGTCCACCTTAATCATTTTCTACAATACTGATATGCTATGGTGTACTAATACCACTGTCATATAATGATGAGTGCTTTGTTCTCTGCATCGCCGACACTACCAAACTGTACCACTCGCAAAAAAAGCACAAGACAGTCAATGTTCGACTTTGGTGTTTGCAATCACGTAATAGGGCCCAGGAACTGCTCTGGCTCACCTGGAAACAACAATACACAACAATACACAACAATCACTCACGATCAGCGTTCCTCCCCCCTCAAAGTGATCGAACATGTACACACACACACACACACACACACTCATGC
>NW_027666984.1:20000-25000 GCF_963457725.1 Sprattus sprattus | reverse complement strand
CTGCTGCATTACGACAGTTACCTTAACTAGCTATATAACCATAGCAACCACTGCTGCATTAAGAATGTTACCTTAACTAGCTATATAACCATAGCAACCACTGCTGCATTACGACAGTTACCTTAACTAGCTATCTCACCATAGCAACCACTGCTGCATTAAGACAGTTACCTTAACTAGCTATCTCACCATAGCAACCACTGTTGCATTACGACAGTTACCTTAACTAGCTATATAACCATAGCAACCACTGCTGCATTAAGACAGTTACCTTAACTAGCTATATAACCATAGCAACCACTGCTGCATTAAGACAGTTACCTTAACTAGCTATATAACCATAGCAACCACTGCTGCATTACGACAGTTACCTTAACTAGCTATCTCACCATAGCAACCACTGCTGCATTAAGACAGTTACCTTAACTAGCTATCTCACCATAGCAACCACTGTTGCATTACGACAGTTACCTTAACTAGCTATCTCACCATAGCAACCACTGCTGCATTAAGACAGTTACCTTAACTAGCTATATAACCATAGCAACCACCGCTACATTAAAAAAGTTACCTTATCTAGCTATATAACCATAGCAACCACTGCTGCATTAAGAAAGTTACCTAACCTAGCTATATAACCATAGCAACCACTGCTGCATTAAGACAGTTACCTTAACTAGCTATCTCACCATAGCAACCACTGCTGCATTAAGACAGTTACCTTAACTAGCTATATAACCATAGCAACCACTGCTGCATTACGACAGTTACCTTAACTAGCTATCTCACCATAGCAACCACTGCTGCATTAAGACAGTTACCTTAACTAGCTATCTCACCATAGCAACCACTGTTGCATTACGACAGTTACCTTAACTAGCTATCTCACCATAGCAACCACTGCTGCATTAAGACAGTTACCTTAACTAGCTATATAACCATAGCAACCACCGCTACATTAAAAAAGTTACCTTATCTAGCTATATAACCATAGCAACCACTGCTGCATTAAGAAAGTTACCTAACCTAGCTATATAACCATAGCAACCACTGCTGCATTAAGACAGTTACCTTAACTAGCTATCTCACCATAGCAACCACTGCTGCATTAAGACAGTTACCTTAACTAGCTATATAACCATAGCAACCACTGCTGCATTAAGACAGTTACCTTAACTAGCTATATAACCATAGCAACCACTGCTGCATTAAGACAGTTACCTTAACTAGCTATATAACCATAGCAACCACTGCTGCATTAAGACAGTTACCTTAACTAGCTATATAACCATAGCAACCACTGCTGCATTAAGACAGTTACCTTAACTAGCTATATAACCATAGCAACCACTGCTGCATTAAGACAGTTACCTTAACTAGCTATCTCACCATAGCAACCACTGCTGCATTAAGACAGTTACCTTAACTAGCTATCTCACCATAGCAACCACTGCTGCATTAAGACAGTTACCTTAACTAGCTATATAACCATAGCAACCACTGCTGCATTAAGAACGTTACCTTAACTAGCTATATAACCATAGCAACCACTGCTGCATTAAGACAGTTACCTTAACTAGCTATATAACCATAGCAACCACTGCTGCATTAAGACAGTTACCTTAACTAGCTATCTAGCCATAGCAACCACTGCTGCATTAAGACAGTTACCTTAACTAGCTATATAACCATAGCAACCACTGCTGCATTAAGACAGTTACCTTAACTAGCTATATAACCATAGCAACCACTGCTGCATTAAGACAGTTACCTTAACTAGCTATATAACCATAGCAACCACTGCTGCATTAAGACAGCTACCTTAACTAGCTATCTCACCATAGCAACCACTGCTGCATTAAGACAGTTACCTTAACTAGCTATCTCACCATAGCAACCACTGTTGCATTACGACAGTTACCTTAACTAGCTATCTCACCATAGCAACCACTGCTGCATTAAGACAGTTACCTTAACTAGCTATATAACCATAGCAACCACTGCTGCATTAAGACAGTTACCTTAACTAGCTATATAACCATAGCAACCACTGCTGCATTACGACAGTTACCTTAACTAGCTATCTCACCATAGCAACCACTGCTGCATTAAGACAGTTACCTTAACTAGCTATATAACCATAGCAACCACTGCTGCATTAAGACAGTTACCTTAACTAGCTATCTCACCATAGCAACCACTGCTGCATTAAGACAGTTACCTTAACTAGCTATCTAGCCATAGCAACCACTGCTGCATTAAGACAGTTACCTTAACTAGCTATATAACCATAGCAACCACTGCTGCATTAAGACAGTTACCTTAACTAGCTATCTCACCATAGCAACCACTGCTGCATTAAGACAGTTACCTTAACTAGCTATATAACCATAGCAACCACTGCTGCATTAAGACAGTTACCTTAACTAGCTATCTCACCATAGCAACCACTGCTGCATTAAGACAGTTACCTTAACTAGCTATCTCACCATAGCAACCACTGTTGCATTAAGACAGTTACCTTAACTAGCTATCTCACCATAGCAACCACTGCTGCATTAAGACAGTTACCTTAACTAGCTATATAACCATAGCAACCACTGCTGCATTAAGACAGTTACCTTAACTAGCTATCTCACCATAGCAACCACTGCTGCATTAAGACAGTTACCTTAACTAGCTATATAACCATAGCAACCACTACTGCATTAATAAAGTTACCTTAACTAGTTATATAACCATAGCAACCACTGCTGCATTACGACAGTTACCTTAACTAGCTATCTCACCATAGCAACCACTGCTGCATTAAGACAGTTACCTTAACTAGCTATCTAACCATAGCAACCACTGCTGCATTAAGGCAGTTACCTTAACTAGCTATATAACCATAGCAACCACTGCTGCATTAAGACAGTTACCTTAACTAGCTATATAACCATAGCAACCACTGCTGCATTAAGACAGTTACCTTAACTAGCTATCTAGCCATAGCAACCACTGCTGCATTAAGACAGTTACCTTAACTAGCTATATAACCATAGCAACCACTGCTGCATTAATAAAGTTACCTTAACTAGCTATCTCACCATAGCAACCACTGCTGCATTAAGACAGTTACCTTAACTAGCTATCTCACCATAGCAACCACTGCTGCATTAAGACAGTTACCTTAACTAGCTATATAACCATAGCAACCACTGCTGCATTAAGACAGTTACCTTAACTAGCTATATAACCATAGCAACCACTACTGCATTAATAAAGTTACCTTAACTAGTTATATAACCATAGCAACCACTGCTGCATTACGACAGTTACCTTAACTAGCTATCTCACCATAGCAACCACTGCTGCATTAAGACAGTTACCTTAACTAGCTATATAACCATAGCAACCACTGCTGCATTAAGACAGTTACCTTAACTAGCTATATAACCATAGCAACCACTGCTGCATTAAGACAGTTACCTTAACTAGCTATATAACCATAGCAACCACTGCTGCATTAAGACAGTTACCTTAACTAGCTATCTAGCCATAGCAACCACTGCTGCATTAAGACAGTTACCTTAACTAGCTATCTCACCATAGCAACCACTGCTGCATTAAGACAGTTACCTTAACTAGCTATCTCACCATAGCAACCACTGCTGCATTAAGACAGTTACCTTAACTAGCTATCTCACCATAGCAACCACTGCTGCATTAAGACAGTTACCTTAACTAGCTATCTCACCATAGCAACCACTGCTGCATTAAGACAGTTACCTTAACTAGCTATCTCACCATAGCAACCACTGCTGCATTAAGACAGTTACCTTAACTAGCTATATAACCATATCAACCACTGCTGCATTAAGACAGTTACCTTAACTAGCTATATAACCATAGCAACCACTGCTGCATTAAGACAGTTACCTTAACTAGCTATCTCACCATAGCAACCACTGCTGCATTAAGACAGTTACCTTAACTAGCTATCTCACCATATCAACCACTGCTGCATTAAGACAGTTACCTTAACTAGCTATATAACCATAGCAACCACTGCTGCATTAAGACAGTTACCTTAACTAGCTATCTCACCATAGCAACCACTGCTGCATTAAGACAGTTACCTTAACTAGCTATATAACCATAGCAACCACTGCTGCATTAAGACAGTTACCTTAACTAGCTATATAACCATAGCAACCACTGCTGCATTAAGAAAGTTACCTTAACTAGCTATATAACCATAGCAACCACTGCTGCATTAAGACAGTTACCTTAACTAGCTATCTCACCATAGCAACCACTGCTGCATTAAGACAGTTACCTTAACTAGCTATCTCACCATATCAACCACTGCTGCATTAAGACAGTTACCTTAACTAGCTATATAACCATAGCAACCACTGCTGCATTAAGACAGTTACCTTAACTAGCTATCTCACCATAGCAACCACTGCTGCATTAAGACAGTTACCTTAACTAGCTATCTCACCATAGCAACCACTGCTGCATTAAGACAGTTACCTTAACTAGCTATCTCACCATAGCAACCACTGCTGCATTAAGACAGTTACCTTAACTAGCTATATAACCATAGCAACCACTGCTGCATTAAGACAGTTACCTTAACTAGCTATCTAGCCATAGCAACCACTGCTGCATTAAGACAGTTACCTTAACTAGCTATATAACCATAGCAACCACTGCTGCATTACGACAGTTACCTTAACTAGCTATCTAGCCATAGCAACCACTGCTGCATTAAGACAGTTACCTTAACTAGCTATCTCACCATAGCAACCACTGTTGCATTACGACAGTTACCTTAACTAGCTATCTCACCATAGCAACCACTGCTGCATTAAGACAGTTACCTTAACTAGCTATCTAACCATAGCAACCACTGCTGCATTAAGAAAGTTACCTTAACTAGCTATATAACCATAGCAACCACTGCTGCATTAAGAAAGTTACCTAACCTAGCTATATAACCATAGCAACCA
>NW_027666984.1:7500-10000 GCF_963457725.1 Sprattus sprattus | reverse complement strand
CTCTATCTCTGCGTAAAGACAATCCCATGCATGTTAGCGACTGCGGCTCACTCAATAAAATGGTAAACAAAACGTGACTGAGTGAGGGACGGTGTGATCTGGGTGGGGTTGCCCAGAACCTGCCTGAATCGATACACCAGGTTCGGTCTGTGACAGATATGTTCAATTACATGCTATGAACTTCACGACAGGGTAGCCTACTTCGTAAAACTTTTACTCAGCTATGAAAGCTACCAGTAAGGATCCGCATTTCCCTACGAAAATATGGCATGAGGGATATGGGTGATTTCTTTATTGCAAATGAGGGTACCAGTCGTCTGAAAAGTACACATTACAGTTATATTAGCACTCGTTTAGGGATCAGAGGGATTCAAGCACCGAATGTTTACAGTTGTTGTCATGAACTTTGAGATGACGTTTATTCAGTGTTATGCGGCATTTAACACAGATGTTGAATGAAGGTCATAAAGCCATTGCAAAACCAACATAATTATGCGTTCGTTTTCTTAATATTTAACTTTTATTTTCATATATTGTCATGATTTCGGATGCGTTAGGGAGGCAGTCTCACGCCTCGTATCGCAGGCAACACGGTTGAACATTGCCAAATGGATGATGGTTGACCAATCAGAGCGCTGCGTGCCGAAAGATTACCTTATATGGAAAGAGCCAGTCACCCCACCGGGTATAAAAACTCCTTGTTAGAGCCGATTCATATGTCAGTGTGCTCTTCCTCTTACACGGGGTATCTACTTAATTTTCAGCTCTCCTAATCCCAAAAACTCACAGGTAGGCCCATTTCGCCAGTCTTTGAATATTAATGCTCTTTGGCTTGATTTTGTTATGACCGTGAATTTATGTTGTCTCTGCATTGGTCGTCCTTTTTGTCAGCAAACTTGAATTGATTAGGTAACGTCAGCGCTGATACGATTTTTTTTCGTTAACGTTAATTTCCGATAGGTCCTTTTAAATATATTTGGCCTAACATTCAGAATGCGTTTAGTCTCAGTTATTTTGAAAGGCAAACGTAACGTTGGTTGTGTCACTATTCCGCCTTGTGGAGTTGATTTATCAAAGATTACGTTAGCTTGCTAGCTCATATTTGAATAGCTCCAATGCTAAACCGTTAGCGGCTGCCAGGCTACCTAACGATGGCCCAGACTTGCTTATTTTCGAATAACGAAGCCAAATTTCCAAACGGTGTTCCCGTTGGATGTAAGATCTTACCGCTCAGTCGCTCTCGGAAGAGCAAGGCCGTCGTTTGCTGTAAAGTGCATTTCCGCTCAGCTAACGCTACCATTTTGTAGTAGTAAGTTAACGTTAACATGAATAGCTTAGGTTATCGAGTCGTCTGGAGGGTTTGTAAGGAGTCTGTTGAGTAAACGCTTAAAGTATTCACTAATTCAATAGTTTCGAATGCGGATGAGCGCCATTGAAATGGTGGGTGTGACCCGGCTCACGTTAACGCTGTTGCAGTCGTTTCAATGTTCGCTCACACCCGACCCAGCGTTTTCAGCCTTTAAACCAGGCCTGCCCCGGGTGTTAACAGGTTTAGTCTTTGGCAAAAATGAATTGACTACTCTCTGCAGTTGAGCTGCATCCGTGGATGGGTGGGGTTGGGCTTAACATAACCCGAGCAGTTCGAGTCCTATTGTATGACTTGTCGGTGTGTATCGCTTACTTGCATTGGCAATCTTTGGTTTTGGTGTTTTAAAACGAACACTCGAATGTAAAACGATGTATATATTTCCTCCATCTAGCTAGTGTGACACCGATATTTGTTGTGTGACCGGCGACTTGGGCGTGTAAGGCCGCGGCGATGACTGGTGTGTCGGTCAGCTAGCTTAAGGGAGTGGTCGGACCGTTGGCCAAGGCCCCGGCGCCTGGCTGCGATCAAACTATCTCCTAATATGGCAATACTCGCTCAGAAGCGGGACTTCCTTTGTTTCAAATCCGCTCGTTTTCAGGTCTGCGCCTGCGCACCATCTAGTGGTCGCCCAATGGCGTTGCCTCTCTGTTAGACCGGAAATATCGAGACGGCTGTAGAAGAAATGTGCTTTAATCCGTATATCAAAGTGGATGTTTGGTTTTTAAAAGGCTACCTTTTTTTTTTAACGTTTATTTACAGCCATGGAAGACGAAATCGCAGCCCTGGTCGTTGACAACGGCTCTGGAATGTGCAAAGCTGGCTTTGCCGGAGACGATGCCCCAAGGGCAGTTTTCCCCTCCATCGTCGGCAGGCCCAGACATCAGGTAAGATTACAACTACTACTACTACTACTACTACTACTACTACTACTACTTCATTTGATTTTTAATGCACTTTTCATTCAAAACAATCTCAGAGTGCCTATTTATTAGAAATCAACTATAATAATAAGATTAAGTAGGATAACTGCAAAGGAATGTGAATTGCAATCCAGAACCACATTTAGGATGTAGTTAAGTATATCTTAACAGAAATGCTTGTTATTATGTTAAACTTGAAGCCGTATTCATT